>NC_077227.1:27462545-27762545 GCF_027887165.1 Monodelphis domestica | reverse complement strand
CTTATAGTTTGAAATATTTCAGTAATAAAATCTTAATATCAAAAATACAGGGTATGAAATAATGGTTTCATTAGTATTATTATTTGTAATGTTTAAGGATTTTTTCTACTCAAACATCATTTCTCAGATATTTCTTCTATTCCTTTAATTTAAGGGCTCAGAGTCTTCATTTATTATCTGTGAGTAGTTATTAACAATCAGTAACATAAGGATCATAGTATCAAAAGGTAGAAGAGACCTTGAGACTTTTCATGTCCGAACCTTCATTTGACCTTAATGAGGGCATATAGGTGATCCCTTCCTCCCATCTCTGGGACTATAAGCATTTCCTATACATCATTCATGTTCTTGCTCAGATCCAGAGTTTAAAACACATGGAAAAACACACTAAGCCCTGTATAATCTCTTGATTGACCAAGCTACCACTCCAACATTGCTTTAATATTCTGGTATTTACTATTACACTAAGAGGAAGAGACTGAGACTTGGCCTATTAGATATATTCCTGAGGTAACCTAGAAACTCTTTTGACTTCTAATATGATTATTACATATTACTGCGACATATTCCAATAGACCCTATTTCTCTTCCTAAACAATCTTTCCCAACCCTTGGTAATTTTCAAAGCAACTTTGAAGCTCCATAGAACAACTTCTACTTAGAGATAATGACAATAATATTTTCAAAGGTTAAATGACTACATTCCCAGAATAACATTTTACCTACCATTATCTTGTTTTTCTATCTAATGACAAACCTCCCAAATAAATTTTGGTCTGACTGCATGCAAATTGCTAGTTCCAGAGGAGCAATCCAAAAACAGAGTATAAGAACCCCACTCCGAAGGGCACTCTGAAGTACACCCTCCTCTCCAGCAGGAGAAAACATTTTTCTGGAGCACTTCCTTTTGCTGAATGGACCCATGCCTCCGCCATCCCCATTGCAGTGCCACCCTTACATGAATTCTACTGCTAGTGTGTATGCCTAAGTTGTATGTTGTATCCACTTTTCCTTTTTCCCTTCTCCCCCATTACAGGCAATAGCAATAAAACTTTTAATTGAACCAATTCCCATTGTATTACACAATATCCTAAGCACCCAAACTCATTAAGGGTTTGTTTTTCCTGTCATCTCTGACTGGCCTTAGCATCAAAATAAAATGGGTACACCAACAGGAACCTAAACCATTGATGGCTACACTTAAGTGGGGGGATTATGGCACTGTGAGGCCAGCTGTACAAAGCAAGGGTCAATTAGAGATCCCTATGTTCTCCTAAGAGGAAGCCTGGTGCAAAATCCTTTATTTTTTTCTAGTTTTAATTTTGGATGGTTTTCTGATAGCAAAATTGATAGAGAAATCCCCCTCCCTGATGACCTTAAAAACACACAGTCAATGTTGTTTTTTGTTGTTGTTTTTTTTTCTTGTGTGTGCTTGGATCTTAGGTTCAGTGGTGAGCCCTGTAAGTCATCATCTTGTCTAACTCTACTATTTTATTGGTTTTGAAATTGATGCCAAGATTGGTGAAGTGCAAAGTCATATAAGTGGTAGACACTGCATTTGAACACATGTCCTCTGACTCATGGGTCAGAAGACCCAAGTTCTTCTCATGAGAATATTATCTCCACCATTAGACTATGTCTCTTTAGGGCAGAATTATTTTCCTTATTTTTGTTGTTGTTGTTGTTCCTATACCCAGCTCTTGCCATAATGCCTAGCACATAGTAAGCACTCAGTACCTTCTGTTGCCATATGGCAATTCACCATGTCATCAGCCTTTCTAGCACAGTCTATCGGCTCTTTCAGCTCCATGTCCAACTGCCTCTTCTCTCCCATGATGGCAGTCTTCTATCTCCTTTCCAGGTACACAGTACCACCCAATACTTTTAACAACACTAAGTTGCTAAAATTTAGTATTACCAATACCAAATTGCTTTCTCCTAGAGTTGACTCAGGGATTAGAGCATCTCTGCCTGTAACCTCCATATACTAAGACAACCCTATCACACTGTTCACTTTCCACTACTATTTAAAGTTCTAGCTTGATCTACTTCTGCAACAGCTGACGGTTCTCTTTGGGGAAAATAACCTTCCTGAATTTATACTTCAATGATTATCATCCTCTTAGCTCATCACATTCTCCCCTTTTTCTGTGAACTTTATCCTCAGTATACTCATAATTCTCAATTCTATTGATTCTCTACATCGGGGTCAAGATTCAGTTTGGTTTGGTGAACATGGCCCATGACACATATGAAATTCACAAGGAACTGTGACTTCTCTAGCTCCACCCTTTGGTGAAACTTGACTAAACTGCTGCTTGACCAGGCAACTTATCTTTGCTATTTTAGAAGTGAAACTTCACATTGATTTGTAGGGTTGAGTCAGAGAGAAATGAAATGTCATAAATGAAGAAGCAATTTGATGAGCAAAACATCTACTTTAAAAGGATAGGATTATAATTTTAGATCTATAAGGTATTCCAGAGGTCTTTAGTAGAGCTCCCTTGTTTTACAGATGAGGAAACTGAGTCTAAAGCATTTATTGACTTATCCAAGGTCCCAGAGTTTGTAAGGACAAGAGAAATTTGAACACAGGTCCTCCGATCAAGTTAGTAGAAATATTTTTGCTCAACTATGTTGAGATTATAAAGAAGCAATAGAATTGAGTTTCTAGTATTCTGTGAATAATGTATCTCTTTAACTATCATTTTATAAAACTATTGTAGCTGGTAAAGATGTTATTTAGAATAAAACACACCATTCATTTTCACTTGTGTAATAAACAACCCTAACATATTTTGGTTGAAAAATATCATTACATATTTTCTTTAGTGCTATTTTTGTCTAAAAACATTTCACCTGTGCTTAAGCAACTTGGGTTACAATTAAAAAATCCTATATGAGTCCTTATACAAAATAATATATTTAATACCATAGAAATATATGCTGCAATGAGCTTATTACATGCCAAATGGCATTTCTGAGGCATGCTGGTAATGTATAATAATATTTAGAATAATATTTCTCCCTAAAATTATTACTGGAAAAATCTATTGTGAAATATTTTAGATTACAGTGAAACTAGAAAAAGGAAAGATTTTATTTAGGTAAAAAATCAGATTTGGGTAAAAAAATTCAGGGCTAGAAGGCATTTTAGAAGCCAAATCTACAAGTTCTTCATTTTACAGAGGAGGAATTTAATAGCCAAAGAAATTTAGGGACTTGCTCAAAGTCATGTAGATAGGAAGCAGCAGTACTGAAATTATGTACAGGTCTTCAGGGGCAGCTTCAGTAGATTGAAAGTTAGACCTGGAGATGGGACATCCTGGGTCATATTTGACCTCAGGCACTCCCTAGCTTTGTGACCTTTGGCAAGTCACTTCTCCCCAATTGCCTTGCCCTTACCACTCTTCTGCCTTGAAATCAGTGCTTAGAATTTATTGCAAGACATAAGGTAATGAGTCTACCCTTGTTCCACTGTACAAAACTGATCTCATAAATAATCATAGATAGTGAACCAAAATGGCCAATATCCACGATAGAGAACAGAGGTCAGGAGGAACATTACCAAGAACATGGATAGGAAACATAGATGGAAATCATCTAAAACATATTCCAATACCAATAGGATGATTGATTTTGAGCGAGAAGATACCTCAGAGCCATTGAGTGCCAACCATTCATTTTATGATGAGGAAGGAAGACACAGAGAGTTTATTTGATTTGAGATTATAGAATCATTGAGTAAGCAATCCAAGGCTAGCTAGTCTAAATTCCATTAGTTTTTACATGATGATACTGAGGAAAAAGAGGGTAGTTGCTTTACCCAAAGTGGCACAGCTAATGAGTGTGTGGACAGAATGTAAACCCAAATCTTCTGGGTCCAAGTCAAATACTCTGTATACCAACAGATATATGTTCTTGATCCAGAGCTTCCATTTGTACAGATTGCAAGTCATCCATTCTTGCCTGTCCATCCTTGTTTAAGTTTTACTACTGTCTTTTGGATTTTGTTTTCTGTGTGTGTGTGTGTGTGTGTGTGTGTGTGTGTGTGTGTGTGTGTATGTTACTGTCAAACATTTCTTTGATATATTATTTAGAGAAAGTATGATAAAAAGTTTTAGGGGAAAGGGAGTAGTGGTGGTGGTGGTGGTGGTGGCAGGGATATGTATGGTGGGAGAGTACCAGTGTATAAATTTTACTTCTCACTAACATTGAATACCTGTGGAATCTTTAGTAAGTGACTTAACTTCTTAGGCTTCAATTTCATCATCTGGAATACGAGGAGTTTGATCTAAGTGACCTCTGAGGTCCCTTCTAGTTTGACAGCTGTTATTCCATGAACATCAATTCCTCATTTTCTTTCCTAATATTTAGTTGATTGTTGTGTAATCACACTTACTATACCATTTTCTATAACCCTCCAGGAAACTTCAGTATCATTCCTTCATAGAGTGCTATGTATTTTGACTCCTGGCAGTAAAAAGTATCAGTAGGGATATTTCAGCAAGAAGCTTTGTGACTTTTTAGAGAAATTTAAACTTCCTCAAAATCCATCCAGCCAATCCTCTCCTCCTTTCAGTTCTGGGTCCAGCTATATGTCCATTTGCAATGTCTGTCTAAATTGTATTGAGACTGATATTCCATTGGTGATCCATCCAGCTACAAATTATATTCAGTGCAATAGGCATGTACTTAAGCTTTATTTATTTATTTGTTCATTTATTATGCAAGGATGACCAGAGCCAAACACTGATAGAAGAAAGTAGGTCCTTTAAAATGTTTCATTAGATAGAAATAAATTGGATTTACCAGGTTATTCAATTAATGTATTAAATATCCTAGTAATTGGGTACTTGAGTGGTGCAGTGGATAAAGTACTAGACCTGGAGTTGGGAAGACACGAGTTAAAATATGGCCTTTGACACTCATTAGCTGTAGCTGTATAATCCTAGGCAGGCCACTTAACCCAATTATCATTTGTTTCCTCATCTATAAAATGAGTTGGAGGAAGAAATGGAAATCCACTTCAGGATCTTTGCCAAGAAAATCCCAAATGGGGTCTTGAAAAGTCAATCATGATTGAAATGACTGAAGAACAACAAACAAAAATTCAACATAATTTAATTTTCGGAATATTCAACTTAGCTGCAAACTCCTTGAAGGCAAGCTTTCTTGCTGTTTTGGATACCTCCTAGTGTCTAGCATGATATCTTGCACATGATAGGAACTGAAATATGATTCAGGGGTATAAATTGCTACACAGTGATAAGCTCAGGATCTACTGAAGTTTGCAAGACTCGACACCCCTGTCACGTAGCTCTAGACTTTTGTTCTTTTCCTTCCATTCTCATTGAATTTTTTTAACTCTCACATTCCCTTTTAGAATCAATACTGGATATTGGTTCTAAGGCAGAAGAGTAGTAAGAGCTCACCAATGGGGGTTAAGTGACTTGCCCAGGGTCACACAGCTAGGAAGTGTCTGAGGCCAAATTTGAACCCAGGACTTCCCATCCCAGGGTCTGATTCTCAATCCACTGAACCTCCCAGCTGCTCCCTCTCATAGGATTTTTAATAATACTCCTCCCATGTTCACTGTAATTTCTTCTATCTGTTACTATGTGTCAATATTATAGATATATTATTTATATTTTTTAGTTTTTATTTGATATTAATTTAGGAATTAGAAAAGAGCAATTCTCATTAGGGTGGCCAGAATAAGAATATAAGAATAAATAGATGCTGAGTATAAAAGTTATGAGCTCTCCTGTAAGATAAGTAAAATAGAATACAAAGAGATAGTGTCATATGTTTTGTTTGTCAGTCTTCCCTTTTGCTACTTTCACACTTTCTAGTACCTTCTCTGTTCTTGAGTATTATCTGAAGAGTTGAAATTGCTAGATGATTAAACTTTGTACTTGAAGAGGACCAAAATGACATCACTATGTCCTGGTCAATGTATAGTGTGTTTATCTGTGACTAATCAGACCACTACATGCTTTAAATGCTCTGGCACAAGGAGGTGCAAAGTGGACATGTGTCTAAATGTGTGCATCTGATGCTTCTTTTGAGTTATTGTATTTCTGCTTTGCTCATAAGGCAAGATACCTCCTTTGATTGATGTGGGCACATCATGCTTGATAATCCTATGCCAATGTCTCCCACATCTCAAATCAATAGGAAAGTTCTTTTTAGACTTTTAAAGTGTTCTTCTATTGTTTCTTCCTCTCCTCCCTCTGATTACTTTCTTTGTGTGAGTTCTAAATAAAATGATCTTTTGAACAAGGTGGTCAGCTCAGTGAAGATGTACTTTCTGCCATAGAGTTTTTCATTTTGAGAAGGAACCTTTATGGTACCTTATCTTGCCAGGAGATCTTGAGAATCTTCCTTTGACAATTCGAATGGAAGCAAATCAGTTACTTGACATGGTGCTACTATCCTGTCCAAGATTCACAGGCATATAACAAGGAGGGCAGCACAAAAGCTCTGTAGACCTTCAGTTTGGTAGACAGCCTAATACTCCTCTTCCATACTTTCCTTTGGAGCCTCCCAAGCAGCAACGTAGTTTTGGCAAGATTCTCCTCTTTGGGTACATCCTGTAAATATACAATCAATGTAAGTGAATTCATCCACATCATTCAAAATTTCTCCATCTATTGTAGCCAACACTTTGAAGGAAGGAATGTGTAGTCCTGACTAGTGGAAAACTTCTGTTTTCCTACTGTTCATTGTCAGGCCAAATTGGCACAAGTGGAAGAATTAATCCATACTCTGTTATATTTCATCAGGCATATGGAAACTAGCACTGTGCTATGAATTTTGGCAGAACCAAGATTCAAAATGATTTCTATCAGTTTTAATAATGGTCCCCCATAAGACTCAATTTATTAGTGAGAAAGTCCAGCATTTAGATTTTCCTACTCTCACTACTTCCCTCTCTTGTTCCCTATTTTCCTCCTTATCTTTCTCTCTCTCTTCCTTTTCCCTTTTCCTTCTCTTAGCCCTTCTATTCCTCTTCCTACTTCTTATTATTATGAGACTAAGGCTTGCTCTCTCATCTACTTTTCCTCTTTCTTAAATGTTTTTTACTTTACATCTTTATTTCTATTATATGGTATCTTAAAACTACATTGCACAGCCCTCATAACAATTATTAGAGCAACTTACCCCACCCCACCCCCATGCTTGGTTAAGTATTCAGACTGTTGAAACACAAACAATATTATAATAAAAATAACTATCCTTTATTTATCTCTTAATTTGCCAGTCTCACTATATCCATTTTCTCATTTGATCAGTGAAGAACAAATAAGAGTAGCTTGACACAAATTACTATTTGAATTAGTGTGCCAGATTTGTAATCAAAGGAACTGGATTCAAATTCTGAACTTGTTATTTTCTATCTGTATTAACATTGTAAATTCTTGGATCTTAAGTTTGTTTGTCTTTTTTTTGGCAAAAATTAGGATCTTAAACTGGTTGGACTCTAAATCTGTGATCCTATGAATGTGAACATGAATTAATAAAAACCTTATTTAATGAAACAAAATATTTGAGCACTAAAAGGTATCTGATAAAAATACTGACATTGGTATTTCAGGAGAACTAATAAAGAGAATAAACAACTAAACTGAAAAAATAGTTTCTCTTTTTTATTTGACTCCAACATGCTACTATTTTTAATATGTGAGCAAAAAAAATTATATCAAAATACATGAATTTGGGTTTATACACGCTCATCATAGACTAGTGTTGTAAAACAAAGAAAATAATATCTTCTTGTATTGAATTGATAGATATATTTGTTCTAAAGACAATGGTAGGTAAGAACAATCTAAATTTTGTCTTTATTGGATATAGTCCATCTCTGGACTTATGTTCAAATTAGACACTGTATTTTATAGTAAGTTTTTCATGTAGAAAAAATAATTAGGGAGACAAAAGGCCTTAAAACCTTATGATAGGAAAAAGTTGGAAATATTTGGAACAAAGCCTGGGAAAATAAGGACATAGGGAAAAGGATCTTAAGTTTCTTCAGGTATCTTAAAGACTCTCTGGTGAAAAGCAAACAAAACAACAACAACAAAAACATATACACAGTTTGAGTATAGAATAAACTCTCTATCCAGTGGGAAGAATGAGGATCAATCTTTGGGCATGAAAAATACATCAATTTCAAATTCATTAAAGGTGGAATTTTGTAACACTTCAGAACTATGCCTACTTAAATGCAATGGTCTGCCCCACCTACTAATGTGTTTAAACCCAGATTGGAGACCATCTGTAAGTGTAGTGTTCAATTAATTCTTGAAGTCAATGATCACATCACCATTTTCCCCCTCTTCCTCATTCCCTTTTACTCAGATCCCTTCTGGAACTGTCTCCTTCACTCTTGTCTTACATGATGAAGTGGTCTTACCCCTTACCCAAAACTTACCCATATACCTATTATATAGACCACATTCTGTCGTTCCTCCTATATAGATTGCCTCCTTTTTCCTCTCCACTCTTTCACTTATTTTTAATCCTTTCCTGTTTCCTGACTCATTCCTGATGGCCTACAAATGTGACCATGTCTTAAAAAAATATTCTTTAAAAAGAAAAAATCAAAACCCCTTACTTGCTCCTTCTATCTCTGCTATTATTCTGTATCTTTTCTGCCCTTTATAGTTAAAACTCTATCAAAAGGTTATTAAAGGAGTTGCGTGTGGAGGCAGCTGGGTAGCTCAGTGGAATGATAGCCAGTGTCTTCTTAAACTAATCCATCCTCCTTTCAATCACTACAATAATTTTCCAAAAGTGTAGATCTGACTATTTCTTCACTCTTTCTGTTAAACTTCAGTGGCTCCCAATTGTTAAAAAATTCCTCGCTGTGTGACCCTGGCAAGTCACTTGACCCCCATTGCCTAGCCCTTACCACTTTTACCACTCTTCTGCCTTGGAGTCAATACACAGTATTGACTCCAAGATGGAAGGTAAGGGTTTTTATAAAAAAAATCAAATGTAAAATGTTGTGTTTGACATTCAAAGCTCTTCATAGCTAGTCCCTACATACCTGCCTTTCCAGGCTTCCTATTCCTTACTTGCAGTCACATACTTTTCCAACCAGTGACAATAACCTTCTAGATCCAGCAGCAATAAGACATGTCTTGTCTTGACTCAGGCATTTTCTCTGGCTTTGCCCAATGCCTGGAATGATCTCTCCCATACAGTCTGATGGCTTCTTTTAAGTTCCAACTAAAGTCCATCTTTTACAGAAAGACTTCCCTGGTAGATCTTCCTTCTAGTTTCTTCCTTTTGTTAATTCTTTCCGATTTCTCCTGTATATAGCTCGCTTGTATATATTTGTTTGTTGCCTCTCTCATTTGATTGTCATCTCCTTAAGGGCACAGCTTATCATTTGCCAATTTTCATGTCCCCAGCAATTAGCGCAGTGCTGGTATATAGTATTCACAAAATGAATACATATTGATTGAATGAGAATTTATGCTAAAAACCTTTAAGACCCCTTCCTGATTCAAAGTTCCTCTGAGTCTCTAGTGTGGATTTCACAGACAAGCAAATACACATACACACATATATATACAAGCACACAAACAAACCACAGCTATACAGAGAGATCTATATGTTTTTTTTTAAAAGATCTTAAAATTTTTATACATTCACAAGTACCATATAACACATCCAAATGCTCTGGATTAAATCAAATCATAACTAGAAGGATGTCAGACAACATCTAGTCTGACATGCACATTTAAAAGACAAGCATACTGAACTGAGGCAACTGGTAGGGCAATGAAAGGAGTACCCGGTGAGAAGTCAGATTTCAAAATCAGCCTCAGCAGGTACTAGCTATATGACCCTGGGCAAGTCATTTAACCTTGTTTATCAGATTCTTCATCTGTAAAATGAGCTTGAGAAGGAAATGAACTATTCCAGTATCTTTGCCAAGAGAACCACAAATTGGGTCATAAAGTGTCAGATAAAACTGAAAAATGATTTAACAACAATAAACAACAAACTAATCACCAGAATTGTGATTTGCCAGGCATCACTCTGAATTTTTATTTTTAGTTTTAAAAAAATCCATTTAATAAACCATTACAGAAGGTTATGTTAGGGAATCCTTTTCTTTAGAACACATAACATCATAAGGAGGTTATATTCTGATTCATTTATTTTTAAAAAATAAACATAATGAGAATCAATTATGGAAAAACACTGCCTTAGATCTGGGCCTACTACCTAAAATATTCAAATGGATCTTGATTTTAACTGTGTTGAAAGGCTCAACAAAGACACAGATCACATATTAGTGATAACTCTTAGCACAGTACCTGGCACATAAAAGACACTTAATAAGTCTTTGATTTATTGACTGCTCAGTCTGGTTTATGCCTGCACATGTCCTCCTTTATGTTTTATACAAGGGGACTCACTTAACATCTTGGGGACCTTCCCTGCTTTCTTTGACACTGGGGAGGCACCAAGATATAATGAAGTGTCTCCTATAGGATGTGAGATCTGGAACGAGCTTTGATGGAAGCTAAGAATTGATCTAGAAAGCCATGGTGAATAGGGAGTGCCTTCTAGACATACGTAGACTTGTACAAAGGCAGATGGAAGAAATGGACTGTGCGTGCATAAAGAGTGAGACACTTAGACAATCCCTGTAAGGTAGAAGCAATTGCCAATAAACATCGCCTTCAAACACCCTTTCTAAAACATTAATTTAAAAGATTGGAAAATTGCTCCAGCGGGATTCAAAGGAATGAGTGTTAAATGAGAATAGTGAGACTAGAAGATGCTTTAAAATAGCAATGTAAATATTGCTTTCCAGGAGTCTGCCCTCAAAAATTTTAATTAATTTAGTAGTTTTTATTTTCCTGTAGTTCTTCAGAATGTCCACATTCCAGTGGAAATACTATACTATTTATAATGTTGATTTATTAAAATGCATTCATTATCCAAATGCCTCTGGGGTTGTGTACAAACACATAAATGACACTATTAAATCAAATTAAGCCCAGTAGGTATGGGAATAAATCCCCTCATTAAAGATACAACATCTGTTTGTTAGGTGTTCCTGCATGTACATATACCCAGCATACCTATAGAGCTATAAAGTTGGTCAAACATCTGGTTTAGAACGTTGCTTTCTATCAGCTCAAATTTAATTTAGCAAAAAATAAAATGTGCCAAGGAATTTGTTTCCTCATGGTAAATTCCCTCTGTCTTTCCTTGCTATTTCTCCATTCTCACTCCATAAAAATATCCTGTCAGGGGGCAGCTGGATAGCTCAGTGGATTGAGAGTCAGGCCTAGAAATGGGAGGTCCTAGGTTCAAATCTGGCCTTAGAAACTTCCCAGCTGTGTGACCCTGGGCCAGTCATTTAACTCCCATTGTCTAGCCCTTACCACTCTTGGTTCCAAGACAGAAGGTGAGGGTTTAAAAATAAATATATAAATAAAAATAAAGTCCAAAAAAACTATATATATATATATATATATATATATATATATATATCATGTCATTCATAAACATGAAATACTTAGTATTCCTAGAAAAAAAATTAAGGCGCCATGTTTAATTCTCCCATTCTCCCTTTTACATTGGGAGAAACTGACAAATCAACATTATGATTAGGCAAGAAATTGCATGAGAAGAAGCTTTAGCGTGGTGGATAGAAATTGTGAGACTTGCCTTGAAATATTACCACTGGCTCAAACTGGGCTATTTGATAGATCCTATGGATGTCACTGTACCTTTTGGTGACCCAGGCAACTCTAAGAGGGTTAATTAATTGCTTAATTATTAAGGAGGTGTTATGTGTCAGACACTCTATTAAGTGAAAGGAATGAAAAAAATATTGTAGAGCTGAAAAATCTTTAACCTCTATATTGCCTTCCATTATGACTTATCTCTGGCATTCTATGCTCCTTCTTACTATGTTTATTTTAGGTTTAATTTTAATGGTGTTACTTATGTGTTTGTACACTTATCCATACCCTTACCTCCTACCAGCTGTGTGACCCTCAGCAATTCACTCAAAGTTCTGTCTGTCTCAGTCTTCTCATCTGTAAAATAGGGATGTCCACCATTATCACCAAGCTGGTCCTTGTTACATAATTCATAAGTATCCTCTACATGTTAAGTTTAATGGAAGGTTTTCATCCCTAAAAAGCATCCAAGAAGCTCTTACTCTCTTTTCTCATTAAAAATCAATCATAGGAAAAATATCCATCTGGATAAACAGAGACCCATGCTACCTGGCCTCATAGATAGGACTTTCTATATCTTCCTTCTCAGCTAATCTTGAGTAAATCAGGAACATTCAGCTCTCACCTCCATCAACGAGATACTGTATTCACAAACCCCAATCATGGATCTGACAGCTGAGGGAGCAAATAACACCTTGCTCCCCCCTCCCTGCCCCCCTGCTATAATTCTGGAATGCCTTAAAAGAAGAGATCTTCCCAAACATTTCAAAGATTGACACATTTTCTATAATGAAAAGGAAAGCTTAGAAGCCGGTTTTGAACCTGCCACACTATCTCTTTAGCTTGTTTACAGAATTAGAGCCCCACAGAGGACCACTCCCATGTCCAGGCAATTGCAAAATGTATCTTCTAATAAATGATTGAACATAAGACCAGGGTGTTGTTTGCCTTGTCCCTATTGTGGTTCAGACCAGACTTCTGATACTTTAGAGGGGAATTTTTCATCAAATGAAACAACTGACATTGGTAGGAGAAATGAATCAAATCTTCCCCTGTTTCGGTTCCTCCACCTTGGATAACCCTCTGTTTAGACGTTGCGGCAAGCTGACCTAATTTGACAGAAGTCAAAGATTCTCTGCCATTAAGGAGTTGATGTTGCTAACAAGGAGGCGCTACTCTAATGCTATTGCAGTAGTGCAGGCCTGAGTTAAAAAGGGCCTGTCCTAGGGCCATGGCTGTGTCAGTGGATGTACAGAGTTCTTCACAAGAGATTCTGAGAATGTGGAAACAAGATTGGGCAACAGAATGGCTATGTGGAGTGAGTGTGAGCGAAGAATCGAGAAAGACACTGAGATTTCAAATCTGAGTAACTGGGAGGAAAGTGACACCCTGAACAATAAGAGAGTTTCAGATGATGGGCAGGTGGGGTGGGAAGTGAGCTCAGATTTGTACATGTTAAGTTTGAGATATTTATAGAATGTTCAGTTAAAGATGTCCAAAAGACAATTGGTGATGCAAGAGTGGAACTTGGGGAAAAGAAAATAATTAGCATTAGATATGTAGCTCTCATGGGTAGCTAGCTGGCACAGTGGAGAGAGTGTTAAGTGTGGAGTTAGAAAAATGAGTCTGTGAGTTTAATCAGACCTCAGAAATTACTAGCTGTGTGATCCTGTGTAAGTCATTTAACCCTGTTTGTCTTAATTTCCTTATCTATAAAATGAGCTAAAGAAGGAAATGTCCAAGGACTCCAGTCTATAAACCAAGAAAACCCCAAATGGGGTCATGTGTAATTTGAATCTGTTACCCTAAAAACTATGACCCCCAGAAATACTATGATCCCCAGCAAAACTACAATTCCCAGTACCCTACTCACTTCCATGCTGATGTAGACAGGATATAAATTGGGTGTAGTTCTGTCTTTAGCATTCTTTCCTTCCTGTTGCAGCATTAGAGGAGCGGGTTTTTTGAGTAGGTAGAAAAACTTAGTCACATGGTTCTATTATGTCAGATAATAAAACTTTGTACAAATAATACTTGAATTATTGGACATTGATTTAAATCTTACAGTCACAAAGAGTTGGACATGACAGAAATGATTGAACAGTAACAAAAGTACTCCTGAAAATTATGTTCATAGATAGAAATGAACATGTATGAGTTAAGGAGACCTCCATTTGCGGTCAGAAAAGAAAATCCCAGACTGGACCTTGGGGGATAAACATCACCTGGATGGAGTTTGGAAAAGGAGATTGGGGAGAGGTCAGACAGGAAGAGAACAAAATGAGAGAGCAAAGTTAAGAAAATAAGAAATTGAAAGTATCTGGGGAAATAGATCAGAAAGCATGAGAACTGAGAAAGAGTCATCAGATTTGGCAACTAAGATGACCCAAGATTTTGTAAAAAACATCTGGGGTTGAATTACGAGGATGGGGTTAGACTACATAATACCTAGAATATAAGAGATGCTAAAATTGAGGTATAGACCTTAAACAACTTTCTTAAAGGGGTTGAGCTGTAAAAGTTCAATTAGTCTCTAGTAATAAAAGTATTATATTTTATGAGGTTTATTAAGATTATTAGAAATCAAGGAAACAAAATAATAAACCACATGCCTAGGGCTGATTAGCCCATTCCCAGCCTACTTACTACATGTTGCAATGTTGGAGTAGGGGAAGAGAGTAGAGAAAGTAGGCATTACATCCAGTTTAAATACAAATTGTGATCTCGCCCAGGTGGGGACTCAGGTGAGATTATAGGGAATTCTGGGAAGTACCAAGGACTTCTGGGGATTGAAGTCTGGGGTTCAAATCTCCATTTTTACATAGCCATGATGGGAGGACAGACATAAGATGCTAGTCAGTACAGATGATGAAATGAATAAAGAGAAGCACTTTATTTTTTAAGTAAAAATTGCTGGAAAAGCCCTATCCATGCCTACAGTCAGCAGAGGAAAAACAAATAGAGGGGGAAGGGTAATAGAAGATTAGAAAGAAGGTATGAAAGATGTTCAATCTACTGGAGAGGTTGTGTTGGAATGTAATTAAGATTGCATGGACAGGTGGTGGTTTTGGCAAAGACTTCAGAGAGACAATAATGTGGGGGAAATGTCTGAGTCACATGAGATGATGAGGGAAGAAGAGCAAACTCAGGGAAAGACCTCAATGTTTTTTCATTGAAATAGGAAGCAAAAAATTGGAATGAAATGATAGAGATAAATCTGCCATGGAAAGGCAAGGGGTGGATGAAAAGGATTAGGATAACTATGGTGGTCAGTTGAAAATAGAATTAGGAGGAATAAAAGGATTGGCTTGTGGCTTTCATGACTAAGACAAGTTTGCAGTAGACTCAAAATTGTATTATTTCTTTCTCCAGCAGCTTTTGGTAGCTCATGAATAGGAGAAAAGGTAGCAGTTGTTGCCAGTAATACAATGTTGAGGATTGGCAAGGCATGACTGATGATAGGAAAATGGGCCAACACTTTAGAATGTGCAATACACTATAGACTTAAATTAGTTCTTAATTATAGGAAAAGGGAGGAGAATGTGACCAGTGGAGAACTGATGGCCTGGGAAAGCCACTAAGCTGGTAGTTCTCATCATAGAACAATTTCATCTTTATTTCTGGGTTAATCTTAGCAATACTTATCAAACTTAGAACTACCCTGATGACAGGTTGGTGACAAAAGTAATTATAGCTCTTTTCCATTGGAGGAAAATAACCATGAAATTAACGTACCTTCTCCAGTTTGTTTAGGAAATGAGGCATTTTCAGGATTAGAAACTGAGAAGCCAATGACTGAAGGAAGGGAAAAAACATTTATTAAACAATCTCTATGTGCAAATTATGGTACTAAGTGCTAGGGATACAATAGAGATGTAAGGCATTCCCTACACTCAAAGAGATCACATTAAAACAGAGGAGGCAAAACACTGGCAAAGTTCAGATGTCAAGGTCTCATGATCCTTAGGGTGCAGTGGCACAGCTGATAGTATGCATTTTCCTTAATGTCATTTGTATTGATACAATTTTATTAGTTTCTGATGTTGAACTCTTTAAAAAGGGCAAATACTTTAATGAGGATTACTATTAAAGCATTTGACATGCCTTATCTTCCCAGGAATTGTCTTAATGGCAACTTTGGAGTCTGGACCTGAAGCTGAGGTGGTAGCTTGGGAGGAGCTTCTCCTCTCATGGTCCTCAGGTGCCAGGCCCTGGGCTTTCTCCATTGGGTGGTCAGAGTGGCATATATGGCCTCCTATCCCTCCTTTAGGGTGCCTTGTTTTTTCCAGGTAGTCTAGCTTATGTGTTTTTGTTGGTGAGAACTGCTGGCACTTCTTCGTAGAAATCACTTCCTCCAGATGATAACTGCAGAGATGGAGCTAGATGTTGGACTTCCAAAATTTTGAAAGTATTTGGGAGCTTAAATGCCCATGGTGGCAATTGATTGGAAATTGATATTAAAAGGGGCAAAGAAGATTAGCACCTTCACATATGCTAATCATTCCTTGATTCTAGATGTTTTGAAATGATCTAGTGAGTTCTCTATAACTTCCACATAGCCTCACAGTTCATGGAGTCTAGAATCCTCACTTGGACACATGACTCTATGAAGCAACTATCATTAAAATATTCCATCCTCTTCATGCGAGCAAATACAATTATGACCAGTCATCAAGAGAGCAAGGGCTGATTTCGACTTTTGCAATTGCTTAATATTTTGGTGGTGGTTGTAATTTCCTCCATCTGCCTGTCTATTACCTTTGATTTTAGAGGTAACTGAGCTGTATCTCCATTTATGTTCATTCCCATATGCCAAGAGTCATTAAATCTGCTCTTGTTTCACTGCATAAGGGAGGGAACTGGAAAATATTTTCTGACTAGGAAGAAAATCATGTGGCTATCATTAGTAACTACTAATGGTCACCAGTTCTTTACCATGTTTCTATAAATTTAAAAGAATCTTTAAGGAAAAAAAAACTCAATATAGAATGCTGTTTAATGTTTAATGAATATAAATTAAGAACTACCAAAGAAAGACTTCTAACTCTCATACACACACACACACACACACACACACACACACACACACACACACACACATATATATATATATATATATATATATATATATATAATTCCAGTCCTCTTCTCTCTCCAGAATTGGAGTCCAGAATCTTAGTCCATTCATGAGGATATCACTTGCTTCTTATAGAATACAAACTCCTTGATGGCAGTAACTTATTTTTTTTCCTTTTCTCTTTCTATCCCCAGTACATAGCACAATTCTGTGTTCTGATGGTTATTTATTAATACTTGGAGGCTTCCTAATTCAGCCAACTGATTGCCTCTTCTAAATGTGAAATTTTACTCATAATTTTCCCACCTTATCTCTCCCCATCTTTTTTTTTCAATAAACAAATTCATCTTCTCTTCCTTCCTCACCTCCTCAAACAGGGCTGGAAAAAGAATGAAAAATAAAACTTTTCCTAAAAACAAATACACATAGCCAAGTTAACCAAATTCTCATACTCATCGTCATCCAGAATCATGACTCATCAGTGAAATAAACAGAGTTTTTAAGTCATTTCAAATTCTTTGATTTTACAATGTTATGGTTTAAATTGTTCTTTTCTACTCTTTTCCTCTTGCATTATACACAGCTTTCCAAGTTTCTCTGAAATGGTCCCTTTTGCCATTTTTTCCTTATCACTTTTAAGTAGAGCCTGGAGAAAAGAAGACTCAGGTTGTACATGATAAGTACCTTCAGGTATTTGAAGAACTGTTTTATGTATTAGGGATTAGACTTGTTCCTCATACATGCAAGGGTAGAGTTCATATCATTGACCGTATAGAGGAAAGGGGTCATAGAGATACAAATTTAAGACTGATGTTATGGGGAAAATGCAGAGGATGGGCACATTTCAGAATGAGAACTCCCAAAAAGTGGAAGGAATACTCTGATTGGTAGCCAACACCTCCTCACCAGTGATTTCAAAAAGAGAAAATCAATCATTTTTCACCAGGTATATTGTAGTGGGAGGTGGCTAGGTAGAGCAGTGGATAAAGAACCAGGCCTGGATTTAGGAAGACTTGAGTTTCAGTGTAGCTTCATACACTTACTATCTGTGTAACCCTGGACAAGTTACTTCATCTGTTTGTCTCAGTTTCCTCTAAAATGATCTGGAGAAGGAAGGAACAAACCACTCTAATATTTTTCCAATAAATATCCAAATATGGTTATGAAGAGTCATAGATGACTGAAACAACTGAACAACATCACAAATATTAAAGCTTGGAGTCTATTTTTTTGACATATTCAGGTTAGACAATATGGCCTCTTAAAGTCTCTTATAACTCTGAAATTCCTTAATTCTTATACACACAATTCTAAGGCAATGGCCTCTGACCTCAAGATATCATAATCCTTTACAGGCATTTAGGTTATGTACTGAACAGATTACTTGGCCAGAAAAACTTGAATTTAAATCTGGCATTAGACATTCTTTTATTGTGGGACCTCTTATACTTCTGTATGCCTCGATTGTTATTGTTTTTTCCCTCAACTGTATAAAGGGTATAAAAATATTATCTGTTGTGATCACAATGTTATTGTAAGGACCAAATAAGAAAATATTTGTAAAGTGTTGATTACAATGCTTGACACAGAGAAATTGTTTGACAAATTCTTATTCCCTTCTTCCCCCTTTCCTTTTTTCTACTAAATAAAATGGATTTCCTCTTGGAAATTTGATTATTATCTCTGTCTCTCTGTGGGTCTCTATCTCTGTCTCTATATGTTTCTCTGTCTTTGTCTCTGTCTCTCTGTTTCTCTTTCTCTGTCTCTCTCTGTCTCTGTCTCTGTCTCTCTCTCTGTGTGTGTGTCTCTCTGTCTCTCTCTCCCTCTCTTCCATTTAGTTAACGAGTCTTATTCTTTCCTCCGGTTCATTATTGCTTTGGGCACAATAATATTCTATTACCAGTAGATACCACAATTTGTTCAGCCATTCCCCAACTGGAGGGCACAATTGGAGGGTATCCCTTCATTCTCCAAATTTTTGCCACCACAAAGAGCACAGCTGTGAATATTTTTAAACAAGTCTTTTTCCATATTATCTCTTTGTGGTATAAACCCAGCAGTGCTATGGCTGGATCAAAGGTCAGGCAGTCTTTTAGCGCCCTTTGGGCATAGTTCCAAATTGTTCTCCAGAATGGTTGGATAAATTCACAACTCCACCAGCAATGCATCAATGTCCCAATTTTGCCAGAACTGCTCCCACATTTATTATTTTCTTTTACTGTCATATTGACTAATCTGCTAGGTATAAGGTGGTACATCAGCATTGTTTTGATTTGCATTTCTCTAATTATGAGAGATTTTGCATGCTTTTTCATTTTCTTATTGATATTTTTATATCTTTATCTGAAAACTGCCTATTAATGTCTTTTGACCATTTGTCATTTGGGGAATGAGTTGTTCCCCAATTCTGTATGATTTTATTATTTTCTGTATAATTGATAGCTCCTTATAAATCTGAGAAATTAGAACTTTGTCAGAAGTTTTTGTTATAAAAGTTTTCCTCCAATTTTTTGCTTTTCTTCTAGTTTTGGTCACATTGGCTCCATTTTTACAAAATCTTTTTAATTTAATGTAATCAAAATGATTCATTTTACATTTTGTAACATTCCCTATCTCTTGCTTGGTCTTAAAATCTTTCCTTTCCCCAAGATCTGACAAGGTATACTATTTTATATTCACCTAATCTACTTATAATTTCCCTCTTAATATTTAAGTCACTTACCCATTCTGAATTTATCTAATATAGGATGTGAGATATTGATCTAAACCTCATCTTCCCCATATTGTTTTCCAATTTTCCCAGCAGTTTTCTTCAAATAGTAGATTCCTATCTGAGGACATTTGTCACCTCACCTGCCCCTCTAAAAAGTTTGCCATCACTGTTCTAAGTACTCTATTGTCTGAAAGATGTCTAAAGGGCATAGGAATTAACATACTTATCCAGCCATACAGTTAGTGTTAAAGTTGGGGTTTAAATCCATGTCTTCTGGCTCTTTCTACAGCATATACTTAATAAGTACTTTGTGCTAAAGACAAATAATTCTCCAATCATGTTTCATCATGTCAGATTCTGCATTGCCTCATTTTAGGGTTTCTTGGCAAAGATACTAGAGTGATTTGCCATTTCCTTCTCCAGCTCATTTTACAGAAGAAGAAACTAAGGCAAAAAGAGTTTAATTCTTTGTCCAGGATCACCTAGCTAAAAATGCTTGATATTAGATTTGAACTCAGAAAGGTGTGTCTTCCTGTCTTGAGGACACACACTGTACCTACTTTCCCTCCTAGTTGCCCCACAGAGAATAAAAACAGAAATCTAAAATAGTATCTTCTCTCAAGAACTTTGGTTCAAATACTAAACTTTTGTAAGACTCTTAAACTTGTAATTATTTTATAATTTTAGTCATTTGTAAAATAAGGTTTTACTAGATAGCCTCTATAGCCCAATCTAGTTAGAAATAATAATCCAATAATTCTATGCACCTGGAATTCTGTTTTTTAAAGGAGGATAATACATAACTTACTACATGATTTTTATTTGCCCTGCTTGGTCATTTGGTGATGTCCAGTACATACTTCAAATGAAAACTGCTCTTAAGTTCAGTAAAATATTTTACGAATCAGATTATCTCATTTTTTAGGCTAAAATGACTCAACTGCCTGAGGCTGAAAAGGAAAAGATAGCTGAGCAAGTAGCTGATTTCAAGAAAGTCAAGAGCAAGCTTGATGCTGAGATTGAGATCTGGGATGATACTAGTAATGACATCATTGTCCTGGCCAAGAAGATGTGCATGATTATGATGGAGATGACAGACTTCACCAGGTAATTATGCGGAAAATGATGTATAATATTTATAAGTGTTAGAAGTAGTTGTCATGCAGGTAAAACATCAAGGTTTCCCAGTGGCAGGTGCCAACGTCTTGCAAAGACTGAACGAGAAAGCAAATGAAAAGGAAGGAATTAGGTGTGTATCATTTCAGAACTTCAGTGAGAGTAGACAGGGCAGTATTTAACCTTAAACGAAGTTTGATGATGACTGTCAAAAGTTTTCTTTTAAAAGATTCCTATTCAACATGCTTATGTTTTCATATTTTCATTCTCTGAAGAAACATGAACTCCTGCAGTAAACAAATGGCTAAGATTTCCTATAGTCCTTTTTTTCTTTTTCTTTTTTTAAGTTCTTTCCGTTTCTTTTATGATTTTATTATTTAGCTATAAAATTTGGATTGAATCCTGAATAGAATATAGAATTCTCAACATAGAGTCAGGAAGACCAGAGTGTGAATCCTATCTCTGACCCATATTTCTTCTTTGGCCAAGGATAATGTCCTTTACTCTTCTAAGTCCTTCCCTTGATCTAGATGGATGAAAAGCAGGAATGGAGGACTGACCTAGAATCTTAGTGGTAGAGGAATCATAATTGAAACAAATTCCCTTTCCCAGAACACAACTGTTTGTTTTCTGAAATGAATGGGGGCAATAAGCAAGTGCATGAATTTCGAAAAGTATTTATTAAATGTTTACTACATACTAGGCACTCTGCTAAAGACTAAAGACACAAATATTTGTAAACATTTCATTTATTGACTTTAAAGTGCTTAATACCTCATGAGAAAAGACAACATAAATAAGGACTGATGTCCATTGAGGAATGTTTTGCACAAGAAGTAAGGACTGCAGATTGGCATCATTGGGCACTGAATATAGACTTTTCTAGAATAGTGAGAAGGAGTAGCATATGGGTAAAGTGGTACACTATCTCTTGAGTAAATACAATACAAAATATTCACAAGTTAGGAAGCAAAGGTCCTAGATGAGGAGGTTAAATTCTGGCCTAGAAGTGAAGAGTGCAGGGCATTTGGCATAGAATGGAGATCTCTGGAAATTTTTGTGCTGAGTCCAAGTCTAGACAAATTGAATTAGTTGAGGAGGGCAAAGCACCTACTTTGTGCAAATCATTGTTTTAAGCACTGAAAACACAAATAAAGAAGTAATTAAATCTAAGGAGCTTAAATTCAAAAGCACACATAAGAAGTCATGGCTGCATGTCACATGGAAATATGATATAATCTTTGAGGTTCACTGAAAAAGCCAATAAAGAAGCTTTTTAAATATTATATATAGATATACTTGCTATATGTATATGTCTATACATCATACATCATATATATATATATATATATATATATATATATATACACACACACACACATATATATGCATATATTCATTCCGGATATCAAACTGATGGCACCAAGGACTTTCATAAAGTCTATATTTCTTAATCAGAAGCTTAGCATCCTAGAGTGGGAGCTTTGGTTCTGATTTGGAAGTGGACGCTGTAGCTATACAAAGCATGAAGATACTAAGAAAGGTGGTATGGTAGGTCTAGGTACAGGCAAGATGAGATGCATATTATCCAAAAACAAGCCCAGGGTAGGATCCATTGACTTTCCCAGGATATTATAGTTAGTATGTGTCACAAGAAAGAAATTAGAGAATTAATTGAAGATCTTCTTACTCTGAAGATGCCCATCTATATGCTAGGCTAGACCATCTATATGCTAGGCTAGACCAATTCATCCTAATCTATTCAATATGTCTAATGAGTCATTGTATTATGTATCTCATAGGATTGTTGTTAGAACAATGAGATTCAATGGATATGAAGTGTTTCGTGCACCTTGGAGTATTACATATTTCTCAGTCATTATTAAAAAGAGAGGCAGAGATGAACACCCAAAAATATGACAACAAAGAAAAAATTCAGATCAGCTACTCTTCTAGTGGCTGGATATCTAATAATTTTAAAAGTTAGAAACAGAGATCAGATCCAGAGAAGAAAATAGGTGTCTAAAAGCACATGTATTGTTGCATCATCAGAAAGAACAGTCATTCTTAAAGCTGACTTCAATGATATACAATTGGATATGAAGTAAGGTAGCCAATTTGGCAAGACTGATGATCTGGTTCCTTTCACAATACATTCCCGAGATTAAAGGGATAGAGGGTTAGAGTTGGGAAACTCTTGACAGTGAAAAAGTAGGAGAAACTAGAATCACCAAACCAGTTAAGCATATTTAATACCAATGAAAAAAGGAAAAAAATATCAAGTTATTCCATAAGAGTTCATTAAGTAGCCATCAACAAATTAATTAGTAATCAACAAATACTATCTACTAATTGCTTAGCATTGTATTATGTACTAGAGCTAAAAACAACAAAACAACATGACTGGTACCTCCAAGGAGTTCACATTTTAGTAGGAGTAAACATGAATATTTTGGTATATATCATCCTTTAACAGAACTGAGGTTAAGTAATGGCTGATATCTTTCCCATGGAGCAATTAGCAATAGCGGATGGATTGCCAGGCCTTGAGTCAGGAAGACCAAGTGTAAATCTGGCCTCAGACTCTAAAAATGTAACCCTGGAAAAGTCACTTAATTCATTTTGATTGTTTCAATTTCCTTATCTTAAAAATGAACTGAAGAAGGAAATGGCAAACAACTCTAATATCTTTGCCAAGAAAACTCCAAATGGGCTCATGCAGAGTTGGACGTGACTGTATAGCAGCAAAAGCTTTTCAATAAGACAGAATAATGTGGATACCACAAAATTAACCAAGAACCATTTGTATGCATTATGTTTGGTATATGCATTGACATGAGAATGAAGATGATCTTTCAAGGATGGTGCAGCTGGGAGAATTTAGATTTGTTTGAATATTTGGTAATTGCTTATTTTGTTTTTAACTGCTGGTGTTTTTTTTGTATTTTCAAGCTCCTCCCTTTCTAACATGTCATCTACATGGTTCACAAAATAAAATACCAAAATCACAAGTATGATTATTTCACTCTACTGCCAAATACCTTTTTTCACCCTTATTATCCTAAAGATGAAATATGAAATCCTCAGCCTGGTATTTTATTTTATTTTTTAACCAGCCTCTTTGATAACTCCAATTCTTTCTTCTGTCTTTCTACCTTGTATGGTTTGTCTTACTGCCCCACTGGAAATATACTTCCTTCCTATCTCTGCCTCTTACAATCCCTAAGTCATTAAAGAAAGAAAGAACTCAGTTTTCCGAATCTTTGGAAAATGTTTCCTGCTCTGTCCACACCATAGATTCTTTTAGCTTGACTTGGAATCAGGAAGGAAGAATAATATTTCATACTTTGTATTGTAGTACTGAGGGTAGAATGAGATATTTGTAAATTACTTTTTGCAAATATTATTGTATTGTGTAAATGCTAGCTTTATAAATACTAGCTATTACTTGGTAAATATCTATTTTCATAGTTTCTCCCATTAGAATGTAAGGTTTTGAAAATAAGTACTGGTTTTGCCTTTCAGCTCTTTGCTCTCTATAGGATGTAGAAAAGTTGCTTCAGTTGTGTCTGACTCTTTTTTACTTCATTCAGGGTTTTCTTGGCAAAGATACTTCAGTGCTTTGTCATTTCCTTCTCCAATTAATTTTTCAGATCAGAAACTGAGGGAAATAGGGTAAAATTATCTGCCCAGGATCACACAGCTGGTTAGTTTGGAAAGGTTGGAACTCATCTTCTTTTCTTCAGGGCTGGTGCTCTATCCACTGTGCCATTTATCTGCCCTTTATAGCATGTAGTATAATCTCAAAAACTGCTTTTAGATTGATTGTTTTACTATTTCCTGCATCACACCCCATCACATCACTCCTTTGGTCTTTCCTCATGCCACAAATTTGGCCCCAAAATCTTAAAGCCTTTGATGGTTGAATGGAAGTTCTGTCAAGGTCTATCAAGCTTGAAATCCCTTGAGATATCAGTCTAGCACCATCCTTGCTAATGTTCTGAGTGCTAGATCAGTACTGGAATGTGTCGATTTTGATTTTGGCTGAAGTAACTTCAAGATCATCATCTAAAGTTTGGCTGCTCCACAATCCATCAATTGAAAAACATGTTTTCTTGGATAGAATCATGGATCCCTGAGATACTAACTTTCCATACTATTTTTATCTGTCTCCAGTGATTCTGATATTGATATATAGATGGCATTTTCATTTGTGTTTTCAGTTTAGTGGTAAGTTTTTTCCTACATTCATTGCCACCCCCAGACACTTCAATGCTTTTTCTGAAGGCCAAGTACAGTAGTTTATCTATCTTATTACTCTTTTCCACCCACTCAGAATTTCTTTCTGAGCAGGCTATTCAATTTTTTTTACATAGAAGCCTAAGAGAATGGAGGAGGGGGAGTCATGATTGGGAAGGCAGCACTTCTCCATAATGAGTTCATCTGCTTTTTATGTAGCAGTTACCTCTTTGTCCTATCAATAACCGTTTTTATTTCAATAAAAACAAATTTGCTGTGCTTTTAAAATAAATCGTCAGAAAGGCTGTATTCTTTCATTCCATTCATCAGTTAGTGGCTATTTAATAAATAACTAGTAAGGGCAAATTAACCTACTCCATTATATCTAGCCAGAGGCCCATGCCAAATCAGTTCATGAATCTTGTTCTTATCCCATCAGGAAGTTCATCCAAAAGCCTACTGCCACAAGTCTTTTAGATAGGTAGGACAATGCCTGACAGAGCTGGGACTTGGGAAATAAAGTGTCATTTTAAGGAAAAGCAAGGAAGCTAGTATCAATAAATAGCAAATGACCTGGAAGTGAGTAAGTTATAAAAAAAGACTAGAAGGGTAGGGATGAACCAGGCTATGAAAGGTTTTTGAAACTCAAATGATTTTGTCTTCATTTATGGTGGTAATAGTGAGCCAATGGGGGTGATATGATCTGACCTGTGCTTTAGGAAGATCATTTGATGGCTGAACTGAGGATGAATTAGAATGGAGAAAGACTTTTGAAAAGAGGACTATAAACAGGGTTGTTTTTTGTGTTCTATGCGTGAAAAGATTAGGACCCATACCAGGATAGAAACTGTTTAATAAAAGTACAGTAAGAAAGGTATATTCCAGAGATATCAGGAAGGTAAGATCTACAAGACTTGGCAACAGATTGCACATGGAGATGAGAGCCAATGGAGAGGAAGGAATAAAACCTAGTTAAAAACTGAATGAAAGGATAATAATGCCCATGATAATGATAAGAACATTAGGAAGAAGAGATAGTTGCAAAGAAAAATATGTCCAGCTTTGAACAGATGATATTTAATACGTCTACTTGAAATAGTTGGAAATGTTCAAAATGCTCTTATTGAGAGACTTTGTTGAGAGAAAGGTTAATGTTGATCAATTATATGGAAAAATTATCTGCATAAAATCAATAATTGAAACTATGTTATCTGATGAGATCAGCAAGGAAAATAATATATAAGAAGAAGAGAAGAGGACACCAGGACTGAACTTTGGAGGACTCTGTTGCATGCATGATGTAGATGAAGGTTCAGCAAAAGAGAAATAAGAGTGCTCAGCTAAATATGAGTATAATCAAGAGAGAACAATGCCATAAAAACCTTGAGAAAGGAGAATCCAAAGAAGAAGATGATTGAAAAGGTCTAAAACTACAGAGAAGTTAAGAAGAATGAAGATAAAAACAATACAACTTTAAATCTTTTGGGGGGGAATTATGAGAAATCTTTATTGTATTGTCTGCTCCTACTGTCTATTTTTGAGTTACTATTTATCTTTATTTTCAATATATAACAAAACATAATATATAACATAATAATAATAATAACATAATAAATATGTGATTTCTTATAAATAGGTAATAAATTACAATAAATATACTTGTTGAAGAGAAACAAATTATCACTTTAGCTATGTCCAAAAATCCATTTCATTCTTTTATTTTCTCTCCTTCCAACCACTCATACCTCCTCAAGAAGGCAGCTAATATGATATAGGCTGTACATATATTATCATATAATACATATTTTCCTGTATATCATGTTGTAAAACAAGACATATTGCTTACAATAGAGGAAAACCCATGGAAGTAATAAAATGGACTAATGTCTCCATCTGCATTCATGACTCTGACCTATTTCATCATGGGTTCCTTGGACTTGTCTGGATCCTTGCCTTGCTGCTAATAGTTAAGTCATTCAAAGCTGATCATAAAAAATTATTGTTTTAATTGTGTACAGCATTCTTTTGGTTCTGTTCACTTCACTTTGCATCACTTCATATAAGTCTTTAAAGGTTTTTTGTGATTATCTTGTTTGCCGTATTTTAAGGCACAATAGTATTAAATTACAGTAATATGCCAGAGCTTGTTCTGCCATTCCTTATTTAATAGAAATCCCTTCAGTTTCCATGAAAAGATTTTCTATAAATATTTTAGAAGCTAGAGTTTCTTTTTCCTTTTTCCTCAATCACTTAGGAAATAAACCTAATAGTGGTATTATTAGATGAAAAGGTATAGATTTTTAAATAACTTTTTGAGTTTAATTCCAGATTGCTCTTCAAAATGCTTTGATAGATTCATAGTTCTACCCAATAATGTATTAGCATCCCTATTTTTCTACATCCACTCCAATGTTTGTCATTTTACCCTTATATCATTTTAGCTAATCTGACAGGTTTGAGATGAAATCTCTAAGTTATTTTTATTTACATTTCTCAAAATAATAATGATTTACAGCATTTGATATACTTACATATAGCTCTGATTTCCTCATCTAAAACTGTTAATTCCTTTTAAAATTTATTTAAATCTATCCATTAAGAGATTATTAATAATTTTGGAGAGATGATTTTGGTCAAATAATGAGATCTGAAACCAGGTGCATATAGCTAAGAAAGTATTTTAAAGAGGTTGAAGAAAATGGAGGGGCTTATTATAAATAGAATTTTCAAGAATGACTACATGATGCAAGGACAAAGGGTCTTGCTGTTATGTGTAAAATGTAAGATGACAGTCTTCTTTGAATATCAGCCTTTCTCTATAGCACCACTCCTTCTTAATTTATATGTACATGCTATGGCTTACATCTCTGGCTCTATACTCTCATGGATAGTGATCCAGATTCTTAATAATTGAGGAATGGGTAAATCAGCCCATTTCAAATGTATAACATAAATAAGGCACAATTCAATTCCTGTGAAATGTTTCCATACCTTGAAAGAATCACTTTATGAATAATGCTATAAAAATGTATATACTGGTATTTAAAGAATATACTTCTTTGGAAAACAAGCTCTTCAATGCTTTTTAAACCTGGAATATATAACAGTAGGTGTATTTTGAGGATTTGCTTGACTGCCAATTTAAGATCAGTCTTGATTAGCTTGGAGATATGAATCATTCTATAGAGTGATTATTTTTATCAGCCCCAAACATGTATATGAGTCACCTACTTTTTAAATTAAATTTTTACTTTTTTTCCAGATTACACATTGATAAAATTTTTAATAATCTTTCCTGGCTCTTTTGTAATTTATATTCTCTCCCTCTCCCTTAATCCTCTCTCCTGTCCAAGACAGAAAGAAATATCATATAAGTTATACATATGTAATCATACTATACTTATTTCCACATGTATCATATTGTGAATGAAAACACATATTGTTTACACTAGAGAAAAAATAAAATGAAGAGTGATATACTCAGATTTGTATTTAGACTCTGTCAGTTCCCTCTATAGTGATGGGTAGCTTTTTCATCATGAGTCCCTTGAAAATGTCCTAGATCCTTGCATTACTGTGTAAATTTAATACAAAGTCTTCCCCTTTTCTGTTTGAAAACCCATTTTGCTCAGTATTAGTTCTGCCCTTTGACTTGTTATACATGTGTGCTGTGGGAAGATGTCAGAGGCCTCCTGGCTCTTTGGTATCCTAAAAGAGGCTGGCCCTTGTCCCACTGACTCCTGGCTTTCAGAAGACTTGGCTTTGACCTGGATTGAGTTCAAGTCTCTGCAAACAAAGAGACACAGAATTGACATCAGTGGCTTTATAAGAAAAGGAGCTGAGGAAAGAAGGGAAGGTTCCTTCTGAGTGTTCAGCTCCTGGCTTACTTGAGCTGGAGACTCTTGCTGGCATGGAACAGAGAAAGTGTGGCATACTAATATTAATTAGGGGTGGCCAAGTGATCAGGTGATTTTCTCTTTCTAATTTTTACTAATAAATTATTATAAGTTAATATAGAGAATAATAGTTAAGTCATTCATTGTGGATCATCTTATTTTAGGGCTGTTACTGGGTATAGTGCTGTGAATCATCTACCAAGAGGTTGGGATCCCCCTCCCATCAATGGAGAAAACACTGACATTGACAAAATCACAGAGATTTGAGGAACTGAGAAGCATCCAGTCCTCTGGAACTGAGCACAGCTATATTAAGTGCATTATACAAAACAAAGAATTCACCAGTTCTGTTAACATTATAAAAGTAGAGAAAGGAAAAAGAAACAACCAGTGCCTGCTTAGAAGGGAAAATAAAGGATCCACTCTCTCACTTGAAAGGATAGTTAATGTAACTCATTGCTCAATGAGAATCTTCTCTAAAATATACCTGGCAAGTGGACAGCCAGATTTTGATTGAAAAATCCTCAGCAGATGAGAACCTAGCAGCTCCAGAGGCAGACACTTCCCTCCATTTCGATACCCCTACTTCAGAGGAGGCAATACATTTATTAATTAGATCCCTTCAACAACTTCTACCACCACCAAAAAAAAGGCTATGGCAGATCAAAAGGCAGAGCATTTACCAACAAAGGAAATTGGGGAAAGAGTCAGCGAAGAGATATTTTTTGAGTTGATTTTAAATATCAAATAGTGGCTCAGCATCTTTTTTTTTTAATTTTACCTTCCATCTTGGAATCAATACAGTATATTGGTTCCAAGGGAGAAGAATGGTAAGAGCTAGGCAATGGGGGTTAAGTGACTTGCCCAGGGTCACATAGCTGGGAAGTGTCTGAGACCAGATTTGAACCTAGGACCTCTCGTCTCTTGGTTGGTTCCCAATCCACTGAGCTACCCAGCTGCCCCCAGAAGCTCAGCATCTTAAGGGAGCTTTTGAAATAGTACCTATTCTCAATTCTATAACATAGAACTTAACTCTCAATATTTGAGCTATACTAAAGATGGGATGAATTTTAGGGGCTAAGCATTAACCTCTTCCCAGCTTATTCTTTTGGCTGAACTGGAGGCCACTTGTCAGACAGATGCCTTTGTTGACTTTTGAGGATGCATATTTACTCTCTCTCATATCATACTATTTCGCCTGTAGCTCAAAAGATGGAAACCCTATTAAATCATCTTGACAACATGGCAAATAATGAATAAAACACTATAAAATAGTGATGGCCTTCATTTAGCCCCTTAAAGGTAAACAACCAAGTCGACTGAGTTATTGTGACACTAAGTAAAATAATTTTAACTAGAAGGAACAAGAAAATCTTTGCACTCTTTAAAAATCTTGATACTATTACCTCAGTCTGTTTTACACATTCAAATTAGACTATATTTATTAGTCAATATAGTAATAAAAACTATAATAAAGCAAGAAGGATGATTTACCTTTTTATGAAAGCTCTCCTTTTAGTAGTTTTCTATTTAACTATAGGGATTCATATGTTTTATTTTTGAAATATGTGCTCCATTTGTGAAATAGGATGCCTCTCCTATTTTGCTCAACTCCCAACCTCTTATCTTTAAGAATAGTATATTATTAACTACATTAAAATTATTCTTCATGTCGAAAGTGGGGAAAAAAGTTTCAATACCTTTCTCCAATATCTTTTCCACCCTAATCAGGCCAGCTTCCAAGAAGAGATTGGGGCTCTTACAGGGTCTTAAATCAGTGGATAGCACATTGAGCAATATTCTGTATAAAGCATTCACATAAAGGAAGTAGGGTCCAGCTCATGGATTATTTCCCATAATCACACAAAAGTGGAGATGCCTCATGTTGATATTTTTCATAAAGTAAACAAAGGAAAGGAAAACAAAATAACATAAACAACAAAATTCTATTTAATCTAAAACAAGAAATAATTCTACATTGTTCCTGTATGTACAATTTTATGCAACGAATTTCACAGATATTTGTTGTGCTGTGCCATTTCTTAGTCTTTTCACTGACTTCCAGGAGATACCAAATGTTTGCACAGAATGAAGAATCATAAGTGGGGTGAGATGACTACAGATTTTCTTTGGGGAGGGTACAAATGTAGAGAGAACTGACAAAACTTTAGTCTTTTAGAAATATTTAAAAGAAATAAAAGTTCAGCACATAATGAACAAATTTGTTATTTATAGCAGCAAGCTAACAAATGGAGCATATGGAATATTTTCTTCCTATGACCACAACAGAAGTGAATCCTATCCCTGTCCCATTCCTGCTCTGCCACATTGTACCCCCCCTGTTGTTCCACAGTCTGTCTATATGTCTCTTTCTCCTGCCCTTCCTCTTTTTCCTTTTCCCTCTCTCCTTGCCTACTCTCTTTAATATATGTTTTTAATGAACAAACATCTGTTGCTGTCGTTTTTTCATTTAGCTGTTTTGCTACTCCCTCCCACTCTGTCCACAACTACACTGTCTTAAATTTGTTTTCCTGCACTTGGCTTTTATTGAAAGAACATCATTTATATTTCAGGTGCAAACAACACTATGTTTGGCATAGTGTGAGTGGAATATCCTATTCCCTTCACCTCTTTGCCCTTCATCTTCCTCTTCTATAAAAGGAGGGAGTGGGATTCAGTAACTTTTAAGATTCATCCCAGCTCCAAATCTGTTATCCTAAAACTTGATCTTATTATCAAGAGAAAAGAATTTCTGATTTTATGACAAATACTAAGGAATAACCAAAACTAAAAACACACACAAAGAGACACAAACAGATGAACAAGTACAAAGAAAGAAAACTCAACTACCACAACAAGAAAACCCAACTAAGAGTCCATGATCCTTCTAGCAAAAAAAAAAAAAAGGATCTAATGACCTCTATATTCCTTCCAACTCTAAAATACATAATCTGCTTTAAATGGTCATGAAAAGTAGAGGGAAGTACACTATAATAACTCATTCCTCTTTGGACAACAATCATCCCTTATTCATATTTACCTTGAAAATTCTAAAAATAGGATGAATATATAATTTTCTCAAAGAAAGTGTGAATCAAGAAAACTAGATAAAGTCTAGCTAAATCTCTAAAACAACTTGAAGGCAGAAAATTTTATTTTTTCCTTTGTGCTCCTCTTACGTATAGGGTCTCACACATAGTTGTTTCCTAATACATATTTGTTGATTTGAAGTGAACTCCACTTCTTTTACAAGTGTTGAAAATGGATGAAACTGAAAGGATTAAAAATTGTTTTATTAATAGAAGTTAATAGAAGGCAAGGTTTAGAGTAAGAAAGGTACATTCAAATCTTGTCACTGGAATATACTTTAGAGCAGTGCATATCATTGAAATTATATTTTATATTTTATTTTTTACATTGTATTTAATTGATTAATTTAGAGCATTTATCCAGGATTACAAAAATCATGTTCTTTCCCTACTCTCCCTCCAGCCCCTCCCATATCCAATGTACAATTCCACTGGGTTTTACATGTGTCATTGGTCAAGACCTATTTCCATATTAATAATATTTGCATTGGGGTGATCATTTAGGGTATATAACCCCAAATACACAGGCAAAATAGACTATAAGTTATAGGTGATCCATATTGGTGAAGGAGCTTTTCAAATTGTGTCACATCAAGGAAAGGCCAAGTCTGAAGTTGCAGGATAAATGTGGTGGGAACATACGGGAAGGAGGGGTTAGGATAAAATTTGTAAATGTTGCCTTGAATGGCATTTAAAGAGTTGCAGCCTTAAAATTAAGAGAGGATTTTCAATGTGTGAAATTAGGTCAATGTAAATGACATATAATTTTAACATTAGGACCAGGTGTGTCGATAAAGGCCATCTTTAAAAAAATGTCTGATCACTCTGCAAATGTACTTTAATAAAAATAATTATATGCAGATATAACTTTACATCAGATAAACACTTTTATCTTATAATCTCTATTTTCTTTCTCTTAAGGATAAAATGTAATATACTGTTAATTGTTATGTGGTCTTTTTTAAGTTGTCTTACATTCTATCATTTCTATAAAAACATCAAGTGGCCAAGGCTCAAAAAAGAAAGAGAATGGCCTAGAGATGGGAGTTCCTAGGTTCAAATCTGGCCTCAGACACTTCCTAGCTGTGTGACCTTGGCAAGTCATTTAACCCCCATTGCCTAGCCCTTACCACTCTTCTGCCTTGAAACCAATATGCAGTATTGATTTCAAGACAGAAGGTAAGGGTTTAAAAAAAAAGAAAGAGAATGGATGTTGAGAGTAGCATTGCTTATCATAATCATCTCACTAGTAATTACTAGAAGGAGCATTTGCTTTGTTTAGGGTATTTTATGCTCATTCTGTTGTACAGAAGTTTCATTACAAATATGATAACTTATTAGTTATGAAAATATTCTTGAGTGTACACAAAAACACACACATATATTTCCAATAATTTCCAATTCTTTTAAAGGTTATGAAATGTTATGAAACTGGAAGAATTGAAAATAGAAAAAAAAAAGAGGGGAGATTCCAGAGAAGGCAGAAAGTCTGGAAATTTAGTAAAAGGGATACTGGTAAGTTACCATTTAGACAAAAGAAATTAGCTTTAGAATTTATGCAAAATGCATGAAAATCCATCATTAAAATTAAAACAGTGTGTTGATTAAACAGCATGAAAATTTGGTAAATGAAAAACAGAAGAGAGGAAACTAGACAGAATTAACATGCTGGCAAAAATTCTTATGTCCTTTCAACAATTAGAGCAAGTTCTTTTAGGTTTATCTCAATTCACCCACATTCGTTTTCCTTTACACACACACCCCTCCACCATGTCCTCAACATCTCATTATTATTAAAAATGGTTTTCTTTTAAACACGAAGAAGCCGTTGTGACCTAGAATAATAAACTGAATTAATTGATATAAAAATTTCATGGGGAATTCTTCTATCCAGTATAAATAGAAATTAAACAGTGTGGAGGAAATGATTTTGTAAACAGTAGATCCTGTACTTTGCTGATAGTGAATTCAGAAGAAAAAGCAAAAATATATATTGTGCCCACATTGAATCCTCTGGAGTTTGCATCAAGTTTTCAACATTAAATTGATAAGAATATTGTTTTGGAGGAAATGAATATTTTTAAATGCATTGTAAATAGGGTGATAACAATGGCTTTATCTCTGAATAGGATTTGCTAACATCAAAAACAGCTGGAAATTTGTGTCTGTTTTATTGTTTTGGTTCACTTTTTTTCTTTTGTTTAGTTTTGTAATAATGACTCAAGTGCTGTGTTGTTGAGAGTATTAGACAAGGGATTAGGAACAGTTAGGCTCAAATCTTTCTCTGAAACTGGCTTTTGGACACGTGATTTACTCATCTGTAGCATAGAAGAATCAGAGAAGCAGGAGAGTTACCTACTTCACTGGGTTTTTTTGAGGCTCAAATTTTGGAGAAGCCATTTCTTGGGTTTGGACCAGGGGATCCTTTCTTTATCATATGTACCTTTTAGCTATTGTCTTGATTATGTTCAATAGAATAAAGCAAATCATTTTTGAAATTGCATTTAAGTGTGTGTTAATGGTGTAATCCAGAAACTGGTTGCCTAATGATTTGGGGGCCCTTATTACTGGGTAATTACTTTGGAGTCTTCAGTCTATGTTCCCCTGAAAATCTACCATTTACTGAATTATTCTCTACTGAAGATCATCTCATGGTCAGGTTCAGGGTACATGATTTGAAACAATTCAATTAAAATATATTCCGTAAGTACCTAAGATGTTCCTGGTACTTTTCTGGAGACACTCAAGTTAGAAACAAGAAATGAAAAATGGTCTCTTATGTCCTCAGAGCTAACATTCTCTTGGTGATGAATGCCTTTAATGGGGACTGAGTGTGAAGGGAAAGGTTATTTAAGCAAAAGAGTTGGTAGCTGTGGTATGGAAAGAGAAGCTGAAAATAAGAATTTCCCTAATCTGACTCCAGCTTGGAACATTTGTATTTACTTATGCATCTTTCCAGTGCATACAGTGGGCTTTCCATTATTTGCTCTAATGGAGGCAAACGAGAGCAGAGAGAATTTTTTAAAAATTATTTCACTTTAGTCATCAATGCATTATGATGATTTCCCTAGCAGATTTATCTCCCTACTTTTGTTTTTCCAGGCTGATGATATTAAAATGAGTTTTCATTTGCCTGAAATCACATAGAGACTATGCAGCCCAGGACCAGACACTGAAAGAAAGTTGATCAGTGATTTTTAAATTGCTGCCAGAAAAAAAAAAAAGCTAAAGAGATTAACCCTAATGAATCACAGGAAGGCTAGATTATATAATATTTTCATATGAGGAAAATAGAATGGTTTTAAATGAGCAATTAGTTGAGTTGGAAGTAGGGGTGGTAAACAGAATAAGAATATGGATGCTGCTTTGGGCTGAATTCAGGGTACAGGGAAACAGGACATAGGAGAATCGCTGTCAACTTAAAACTGCCACCTACAAATCCACCTTTCTATAGAACTCTCAAAAAGCTTATGTAGACTGTGGTATAGCTTGAATAATTGGAGGTATGAAAGAATTGGAATAAAATGTACTCTGTACTCAGCATGAAGTGGGCAGTTTAGGGATAGGACAAACCCTTTCAGAAAAACATCATGGAATTATTAGTTTTGCAGTGGAATATTTAATGGTCAACCATTTTTGAAACCAATGAAATGTGCTGTTTTAATTTTCTTTTTACCTTAAGAGGGTCTCTAGAGTTGTCGCCATTTATGAGAATATCTTCAAATTTTAGAAGAAATGTACTCAGCATATATGAGCTAAGCACAATGAGAAAAGTCAGAAGATGGGTTCCCAGAAACTACACTTACAAGGCAGCCTCATTACTCTAAAGTTTTATACTTTTACTAGTGCTGTTGAGATCCCTTGAGTTTTATTTCCTACAAAATAATAGATTAGACAGAACTGATCTGAGGTTTGAAGAGGTGACAATCTGCCATCTGGTCACCATTTGTTTGACTGGCATTTCGCAATGAAGCTGGCTGACCCCTGCAGAAGTACATGGAGAGTACCTCAGTACCTGAGGAAATTGGAACCTACAAGTGGAAACACTTGCTTTCAGCTCTATGATGGAATCCTGAGAGATGTCAGGTTGAGTCACATCTCATCAACATCACCTGCCCTAGCAGTGCTCTGCCTATCTGCCCATGGTGCATTCCTTCTAAAATTGGAAGAAATTCTCCTTGTATAATGAGGCAGCTCTTGATGCCCTGGGGAACTCGTCTCTTCACACATGCATACAGGTAGAAAAAAGATATTACTTATTTCAACCCTGTCCCATTGCTAGGGGCCAAAATGAGAATTGAAGCTAACAGCTCCTATTATTGAATTAGTACAGTCCTTATTTACTTTCTCTCGAGCTAGCATATAGCATTATTAATGCTATATTATATATATATATATAAATGCTATATCAGTTCTTCCAATTATTTTAGCATTGAAACAATCATCCAATATTCATTAAGAAGTTTTTTTTTTGGTATTACTTATTGTTCTAGGCTTTGGGGATACAAGTACAAAACTGAAAAAAAATAATCCTCTGCCCTTAAAAATCTGGCATTTTATTGGGTAAAGGTTGTTTATAACCAACTTATACAAAACATAAAATCAAAATTTCTGGAGCAGCTGCTAGAGACAACAAGAAAGACTTAATGTGTCATGAGAATAGTTCTGAACAAAATGGAATACTAAGATTATTTCATTGAAAAAGACATATTTTACCTTAAAATAATCACAGTGTAAAACATAGTTATGGTAGAGGCAAAATTTATCTATGGCTTCTAGTAAAGAGACATCATATACACATATGCAGTAAACTACAGTGTTCCAATTTGTTTTTGTGATTTTAATAACAAATTTTCACTAAAATATATTTTGAATATATAATATGTTTTTAAGGAAGATGGATGGTATAGTGGTTGTAGGATTTGACCATCAAGAACCAAATTTTCACTAAAATATATTTTTGAATATATAATATGTTTTTAAGGAAGATGGATGGTATAGTGGTTATAGGATTTGACCATCAAGACCTGAGTCTAATTCAGTTCTCAGACTCTTACTAGCTTTGCACCAGGAAACTCACTAAAGAAACTCTATTTGTAGTTTCTTCTTTTATACAATACCAAACTTGGTCTCAATTTGTGAGGCTCAAATGAAATAATATTTAGAGTGCTTTTTAAACCTAAAAGTGCTATGTTGATATTGAAAGTTGTTGATATTGTTGTTATTATATTTTATTTTACAAAAAAATAGCAGTACTGTTCCCAACAAGCCTGGTGATAGCACACTAAACTTGGCTCTGCTTGTCATTAGATGTATATATGTAATAAGTATTTGTGTGCATATATGCACATACATATATATATTGTTCTTTGATTTTTCATTAAATTAATCAAGGTCAGCTAAATGACTATTGGTTACTCTTGGCTGCATCTCCCATGTACCAAAGTTGACTACAATGATATAAAATCAATTTGTTCCACATTTAAAATTCTTTAAAAGAAATTTTAATCTATACTGACATACATTCTCTATCTTTGGTAAAGATTTCAGGAACTCAGGTCACTTCCATCTCTAGTGAGTACTTACCCAGGCATTTAGAGGAACTCTATCTTATATACTTTCCACAAAGTCCTGATACCCTCATTGTGGCACGAGAGTGATAGTGGAAGGCATTTTCTTGTAACACAACTATAGATTCAAATATTCTGGAAAGAATTTGATTGACAATGCTTTGGCAAAATATACTGTCATTTACTTAGGACCAATCTTGAATTGTAATGGGAAATTCATCACCAGCAGCTGATCAGTTGGTAATGAATACATTATTTGACAATGATAGCCCAGAAATAAATATAAATAATTACTCTTACATCCTTAGAAGCCCCATTTCCCTCCTCTAATAATGATGGAAAAGTAAATGCAAAAAGAAGTTGAAGCCAGTACTAAATGCCACACAATACTGAAAGTGTCTATAAACTTTATCTAGGTTGGTAGTACTCTTGAGATCTTTATAAAATGACCAATGGGTTGTCATACTCCTGGAAGAGCTGAATCATAGAAGTGATGGCATTCTCAGCAATCTCTACCTCTAAATCTATATCTAGGGCAGGATATATAAATGAACAATTAACTGAGCTTGGAAACATCAGAGAATGTATGATTGGAAGAGAATGTGAGTTGATCAACTGAAGATGAGAAATGATAAACAATAGTACTAGCAATAATAATGGCAAATATTTCTATAATATTGTTAGATTGGCCAGGAATTTTACATAATCAAATTATAATCAAATGAAATAGCCATTCTGGATATTCTATTGGTATCTTCCAGGTACAGGAAAAGCGAGAAAAACCTGCAGGACCCTCTAAAGTCTGAAGTGGAGAAGAAAGCATATGAGCAAAAATCACACATTATAGGCAGGTGTCAATGGCTTGCAGTCTTCATGGTTAGGGGGACAGTCATTTAATTTGATGAGCTCTCACATTCATTTGAGTGCTTGATTCTACATTACTTAATGATTGTGCCCATGGGCTAAATAATCAAAGGTAATAAGAGCAGTCTCAGAACATAGAGTCATTTCCTAGTACCAGCTTTGTCACTAACTATATGATTCATAGTATGCCTGAAATTTCCTAGGTCTTAATTCTTTTTTTTAATGAAGCAAGGTGGGCTTGGTGACTTGGGTCCCCTTCATCATATGGCTACCTCCACCATGTACCAAGGTTTGACTGCAATGTAATAAAGTCAATTTGTTTGTTGCCTTTAAAATCAGCCTCATTACATCCAAGTCACAACCTGTATAGATGTCATTTCTATCCCCAGACATTAGTTTGACTGAGTTATTAGCTTAAGGAGTTAAGGAACTGAAAACCAGAGAAAAGCCTTTTCTCTGATCTTGTATCATTTCTCTTAGCTCAGATGAAAGTTAGAGAAACAATGAAAGAAGTCAGGGTTAGTGGAGTATTTCCATTTTGTACATCTGGGAATGCACCTTTTTCCTCATGAAAGAAGAGTGAAAAGAAACCCATTAATTACAACATGACTCTTAATATTTCTCCTTCATTTCTCTGACACTTAGGACCTTGATTCATGGAGACAAGATGGGAAATTCCATTACCAGGAACTGGCTCTTGTTTTCTTTAAGTAATCCTTGTTCTTTCTGAATATCATTAAAAATCACATTTTCCTCAATTCCTGTTGTTCCCCACATCCAGATTTCTATGTTGTATGACAGCTTAGACTTTAACAAATCAGTTCGACAACATCCATTAATTAGGTACCTACGATATGTCAGCAATTATATTTGGCACGAGGGATACAAAATTAAATAAGAGGCAATAGCTATACTTAAAAAACTAAGTATGTGAGGACTTCCGGTTAAGATGGCGGCTTAGAGAAAGCTGAAGTTCAGATCTCCGGAAAACCCTTCCCGACCGATCTCAAACGATAAGCTCCTAAGGCGCCGAAATTCAAAACGATCAACAGCACAGACCCTGGGAACCCTCCTCCTGGACCTGGACCCGGTTCAAAAGGTACGGCTCCCCTTAAAAGCCAGAACCCGAGATCCCTCGGACCTCAGGGGTAGGAGCGCAGAGTCCAAGGCTCCCGGAAGCGGCAGCCGCGCCGGGCTCAGAGAGCAGGGTCTGAGGAACAACAACCCTCAGGGTCTTCTACCCAAGTCCCAGTCCGGGTGAAAGTTACTGCCTGGGGCTTCCGCTGCAGAGAGCTGGTCGGTCCGGGTGAAAGTTACTGCCTGGGGCCTCCGCTGCAGAGAGCTGGTCAAAACAACAGCAACCCTCAGGGCGGGCAAGACAGCCTCACGGGCTGGATCCTGCTATCCAAGTCTCAGTGAAAGTCTGTGCTCTCGGAGCTTGGGGAAGCTGCAGCCCATCCCCCCGCAGGCCGACGAAACAGCCTCACGGCCAGCGACTCTGAAGGCAACTTCCGGAAATCGAGCCAGGGGGAGAGTGTGGCCTCGTGGTCCGACCCTTCCATTCCAGTTCCAGTGAGGCATATTCAGTTTAACCCAGGGAAAGCTCATAGAACTATCTGCCCAGGACTAAAGCCCCTGAACACCAGAAAGAGACAAGAAAAACTAATCCTCCACATTCAGAAATGGCAAACTCCACAGAACCACAGAAGCCCCAAAATACCAAGAAAAATAAGAAGAAAGGGGCGACTTTGGACACATTCTATGGAGCCAAAATACAAAATACAGAACAGACAGAAGATAATATAAAAGAAAATGCTCCAAAACCTTCCAAAGGAAATGGAAACTCTCCACAAACCTATGAAGAATTTGAATCAGAAATGACCAAGAAGATGGAAGCCTTCTGGGAGGAAAAGTTGGAAATAATGCAAAAGAAATTCACGCATCTACAAAACCAGTTTGACCAAACTGTAAAAGAAAACCAGGCTTTAAAGGCCAGAATCAGGCAGCTGGAAGACAATGATCGTGTAAAAGAGCAAGAATCAATAAAGCAAAGCCAAAATACCAAGAAATTAGAAGAGAACATAAAATATCTCACCGACAAGGTGATAGATCTGGAAAATAGGGGGAGAAGGGATAATTTAAGAATAATAAAACTAAGTATGTGAAAAGACAGCATATGCATGTATACATATGTAAAGAACATACATATTTTTAATTATTTTTAAAATATATTTTATTTGATCATTTCCAAGCATTATTCGTTAAAGACATAGATCATTTTCTTTTCCTCCCCCCCACCCCCCATAGCTGATGCGTAAGTCCACTGGGCATTAGATGTTTTCTTGATTTGAACCCATTGCTTTGTTGATAGTATTTGCATTAGAGTAGAACATACATATTTTTAATATGTGGGGACAAGGCAACACCATATGGGATGATAAGCAAATGTTTATATGGAAGACAATGTTTGGAGTTAACTTTGTGCTTCTTCCTAAATTAAAACTAGATCATCTCTGGGAATTATTAGTTTGGTAGACAGAAGGTATAGTTATCAAATGATATTTTCCCTTTCTGAAGTCAACAGTATCCTCACCCCATAAACTAATTAAGGGATTCTGTCATGTTATATTCACCCAGCATCAAAACAGGCAAGTGATAGTCTGAGTCAGATTTCATTTGATAGACAAATGGCATCATAGAAAGTTTCTCTCTTTAAGTGAATTTGTTTCACAACAAAATCATCCCATACTCTAGTAGATATGGTAGACTGGCAAAATGCATTCATCAAGTAATATTTTTCTACAGATATCTGTGTTGCTTTGAGATAGAGTTCTGCTCTTTGGGATCATTTTCTGAATTTGAAAGTACTTCATCAGCCTCAAATTCAGAATGTAGAAAGATCCAAAGGAATAAATCCTACCTGTGATATTTCACTATTAAAATGATTTTAATTTTGTTTACCTCTCTCTCTCTCAAACATAGAGAGTATGTGTTTGTGTGTATACACACATACACACATAAATATATAAAACCACATAAATAAGTCAACTTGGGAAATATTTATTAATGATATTGTTGTCATCTTAATATTATATATAGTGGTTTTATATATACATGCTATTTTTGTTCCATTGGGATAAGAATAAGGATCATTATATTCTTTGTACTTGTATACCAGATACAGTGCCTGGCATATAGTAGGCACTTAATAAAAAATTATTGATTAATAATTACCTTATAATGCCACCAAAATATTAGTAGCTCACAATTATTAAGCATGTTTCTGTTTATGTAGTACTTAACTCTCAGCAAATTTGCTAGTTAGGTCATGAAAATAATTATCCAGCATTACATTTGAAGTAGCTTAATGTTCACACTTAATTAGAACTGTTCAAAATTAAAAGGGTAATTTCACCAAAAAGCAAGATCAAAGAGTCCTTGCCTTTTAAATTCACTACTCAACAATACGGAAATGTCTTTTTATATAATTATTTTCTTATGAGTTCGAATAGGGCAAAACTCAAGACTTTTCGAACATGCTATATTATAGTTTATAAAATAAAGTGATAGAACATAAAGCACAATTTAGATTTTATCCTGTGACATATGACTTTTGGCAGCCAATTTATAAGCTGGGTCTGATTTTGGTGATTGATGCCTAGATCAGTATCTCTTTAGTCTTTTTCATATCTAGAATGTGCTCTGGAAACTATTTTAAACAATCCCTTGTATTAAAATAAACTGCATATTTAGTTGGGGTAAACAATCAAGAATTTAGTCAAAGTTTAAATTGTAAAGGTTAAAAGAAATGAATTTGAATGTAAAGAGGGGGAAGTCCTTCAGTCAGAAAATAGACATGTGATACTCAGGAAAGGATGAAAGGTATGATTTTTACTTTTTATTTTAATAGTACCTCTTTAATAATATCTCTCCCTCTCCAACATCTACCTTTCTTTTTGTCTGCCTGTCTATCTATCTTTCTATCTGGCAGTTGGCAATACAGTTGTTATTTATACAAAGGAGGTAGAAGTGTTGATCCCAGATCCCCCCAGAGACACAGGGGAGAGAGAGAGAGAGGCATAGAGAGAGAGAGAGACAGAGAGAGAGAGAGACAGAGAGAGAGACAGAGAGAGAGAGAGAGAGAGAGAGAGAGAGAGACAGAGAGAGAGAGAGAGACAGAGAGAGACGAGAGAGAGAGAGAGAGAGAGAGAGAGAGAGAGAGAGACAGAGAGAGAGAGAGACAGAGAGAGAGAGAGAGAGAGACAGAGACAGAGAGAGACAGAGAGAGAGAGAGATCACAGGTTATAGTTGACTGCCATAACATTTAAGTCATAGATTTCTCAGCTATGATTCATATTAGACAAAGAAGGAATAATAACAGGTGGTGATAGATGTTCAAAGCCTTTAAATAAAAGCTTTCTTTTTTCTGTCACTGAGAAAGTTGAAAATCAAGAAGCATCTCATGTTAGTGTGTCTAGGGAATTCCATGGTAATATGTTCAGGAATAAAATGTTGAATACATCACTTTATTTTGAGTTCTCTTGTGAGTGAGTGAGTGAATGAATGAATGATTTTATTGAAACTTAGTTCTAGTCCATTGACAACACATAAGATGCCAGTTTACAAGGAATGATGTTATTTTTCAAGCTGTCTGTTCCCTTTAATCTGTGAAATAATTTAAAGTAATTCTCAAGCATTATTCATCATAGCCATATTTTAATAATAATAATAACAATTATGGTATGTTATAAGTATGGTATGGTATAAAGTATGGTATAAGAATGGACAGAGGGTTGAGATTAGAATCAGGGAGACCTGAGAACAAACCTTCATTCAAACACTCACTCCTTATGTGATCCTGGACAGTTAATTAAACTTTGCCTAGTCTCATTTACCTCATCTGTAAAATCAAGGAGTAAATTTCAGTGGCCTTGAAGATCTCTTCCAATTCTAAATATATAATTATATGATCTTAGAGCATGAGTTGCTCTGACAAACCCTTAAACATCTCAGTGTACTGAGTTAGTTTTATGTTTCCTGAGTTGACTGGGGCACAGAGTTTAGAAAAGCAGTGTCTAAGTGGATTTTAGGTTGTTCATGATCAGGAGATGCCTAAATAGGAGGAAGTGAAATGAGGCTATAGAGGTGACCGGGACATTTTTGAAATAATAGTCCAGATGGTGATAGTAACCAATTGCATCAAATGTGTCTCAGGGTACAAGTTAATAACAGTAATATAAAATGTCAAGGAAAAGCACCAGATTCATACTTAATATATCTGGATTTTAAAATTGCTTCTCTCAGATATAAAGCATGTTTCTCTAGTTAGCTTCCACAAATGAAGGTTTGTTCTCAGGTCTCCCTGATTCTAATCTCAACCCTCTGTCCATTCTTATACCATACTTTATACCATACCATACTTATAACAAACCATGACATGATTTTTTTAAATAGCTAACAAATTTTAAAAAACAAGAGTTGATATTCTCTATGTGTTTCTACAAGTAATATCCTCTGTCCCTAATAATATATAAAATAGGCATAATTAAGCTATCTACTTAGAGGGTTATTGTAAGAAAGAAAGAGGTGTAAATATTAAAGGACTATGAAATTGATAATCACTCTGATTATATCATATGAATGATCCAACTATTATAATATTCCTGATTATATAATTCCCACTAAATATTTTGCTTTGAGATAATATTTTGTCTTACTTTTTCAATCAGATATATCAAAAATGAATTTTTTTCACATTTGAAGACAAATTAAGACATTTCCTAACCCTGTTGCACTTAGTATCCTAGAAAATAGATATTACTTACTGTTAAAATGTCATTTTAATGGGGGTGGGGGGGGAGGAAAAGAAAATGATCTATGTCTTTAACGAATAATGCTTGGAAATGATCAAATAAAATATATTTAAAAAAATGTCATTTTAACTCTTAATACATAATTCACATTTTGAAAAATAATTATTACCTTATTCATTGGCTCTTCCATGGTCCCATAGTCTAGGAAACGTGAGCTTTCTGAAAAAAGTTCATAAGGATTAATGAACTTTATTGAATCTTCTCTTACCTATTAATATTGGATGAGAGAAAGGCAATTGTGTAAGTGATGATGAAAGGTAATAATAATTGTGAAAGAAATTATATTTTATGAAATAAAATTAGATAAATCTGTTTTTGTTTATAGAAATATACATAGGTTCTTGTATAGGATCTTAAATTAGAGTAAGAAGGAATCTTAGAGATACATAGAACAACATCTTCATTTTACAGAAGAGGAAATTGAGCCCAGAAGTTTGTGGTTTGCCCAAAGTCATACAACTTAAAACTCTATTTGTTTATATACACTATTTGAGACCAGATTCATTATCTCTAGTGACTATGTTTTTGTTCCACCATACTATGATGCTTCTCAATTATATTCTTCTCTGAAATTCAGAGACTAACTTTTTCTTCTTTCTGCAAAGCATTCATTCTAGTGTTTCTCATTTTGTCATGGACTTGATAATGAGTTTCCAAAGGTTTTCCAAGTCCAAGTTTTGCCAGATCCTGCCAAACTAGTAAGCCTATAAATGGGATTTGAGGCCCTGTTGTTCAAAAGAGGTCTTTTGACTTCCAAACAAATTAGTGGATTTTTCATTGTATTTTTCTACCACTCTCATGGGTTGCTTCTCAATTATGTATCATCTTTCTTGGAATCTTCTTGGGATTTCAGAATCTATTTCTTCATCCCATCTACTTATCTTCTTGTTACTCTTCTCTTGCTGAGTTATTTCTCAAATGTCCTTAGGTTTCATTGGCTAAAAGTGAGGGAGAGAGGAAAAACTTTTGGTATACAGAAGCCAATTCCAGCCCATGCATGGATGACTCAGACACTATATTTTAGTAAAATCACATGCAATTACCACATTTTTATTGCATAAAATTTTTGTAATTATGCAAATAGGAGCTTATTTTTAATTGGGTCATCTGCTTCTAATTTATGGGTTGATGCCCAGTCCAGTGTCATCCATTTCAACAGGATGGCACAAGAGCTTCATTGTCAGTCTGCCTAATGAGTTAACATTAGTAATTAGTGATATCTTAAGAGTAAAATGGATAATAATATTTATAACCAAAATTTAGTTCTAAAGAGCATAAATCAATAAAATGTATAGGAAAGAATATAATCAGCAACTCAAAAATTAATTCCCAAATACTCAGTATGTGCAAAACACCGTGCCAAGCACTTGAGATAGTAATGAGAGAATAGAGTATGATAATCCTCATTCTCCATGTATTTAACATGTGAATGGAAAAGGTAAAGGTATTGCCAAAAATATGAATTATATCATAATGCAGAGAGCACTGACAAATGAAAGGATCAGATGTTGCAAAGAGCAGATGCCTCTTGATGTGAGTGTTGGAGAAAGATCAGGATTGATAAGCAGAATGGAGAAGAGAGTGCATTCTCAACTTTGTAGATGACTTATTCAAAGATCAAGAGGCAAGAGATAGAATGATTCATTTGGGCTACATACAATAGTTCAGTTGCTAGAAGGTGATGTGCCTGGAGGGATATGTAGTTGCAAAGTGTATAGAATGCCAGATCTGGGGTCAGGGAGACTTGAATTAAAAACTGGCCTCAGGCCCTTACCAGCTTCATGATCATGGGCAAGTTTCTTAACCCATGTTTACTTCAGTTTCTTCATTTGTAAAAGGGATATGATAATAGCACCTACCTCCTAGATTATATAGCTCAAAAGAGATAATAATTATAACATGAGTAGCACAGAGTCTGACACATTTGAAAGGCCTATATAAATGTTAGCTGCTATAACTCTTAATTAAATATATATTATATATTATATTATATAACTATTAATATTAAATTAGATAGAAATGGAATTTTGAGACCAGTTAAGGGATCTTTATTTTTAGGTTGAATGATTGATATTTCATACTAAAGGAAATAGAGAAACAGAAGGTCTTGAGTAGAAAATTCTTGTGATCAGAAAAGAAAAGTTTTGGAAGATGCTATAGAGAACTTTTAGGGTCAATTAGAAAAGGGATAAAAGCATAATATTATAGATTTAGAGCTCATTGGGATATTGGATGCCATTAAGTACAATTACTTCCTTTTCAGAAGATGAAACTGAGTCACCCTAAGAAGTTTTTTTTTTCTCCAGGTACCACAGGGTACAAGTGTATGAACCCAGTTTTTCCTAACTTCAGGTGACTCCATTGATGGTAGATAGCACTCATTGCAAATATGCTTAGTTTTCTTCTCTATCTGACTTCTCACAACAGTATTCAGCAGCTTGATTGTAGGCATGATCTAAAGTTGATGATGGGGAAGGAATGAATGGTAGCATGTAGAACAAAGCTGAATTTCCAAACTGCAGCATTTCACATATGAATATAATTGAATGTAAGTTATATCATTGACCCCCTTGTAATCTATGCTTACAATCTCAGCCAAATGCTTCTTATTTCTATGAATATTGCTCTTCCCTTTTGCTAGAATGAAGTCATATCTACTGACACAGATGCAGGAAAAAAATGTTTTCCTTTCTGTTTCCCTGGAATTAAGAGGAAGAACTAGTCCAAGACAGAAGATGAAAAAGTATTGATTGACATAATGATATATATGCTCCCCATTTAACTAAAACTATCAATAAGTATTAAATGTAATGGAGATGAACTAGAATCCTTCTCAATAAGATCAGGAGTGAAAGAAGGATGCTCTGTTATTTAATATTATACTAGAAATACTATCTATAGCAATAACAGCAGAAAAAGAAATTGAAGGAATTTGAATAGGCAAGGAGGAAACAAAATTATCACCCATTGCAGATGATATGATGTTATGATTAGAGAATTCCAGAGAATAACCAAAAAAAATAAAGAAATAACTGACAACTTTAACAAAGTTTCAAGATATGAAATAAACCATCAGAAATCATTTACATTTCTATTTACCACCACCAAAGTTCAAGAGGAAGATATAGAAAAGGAAATTTTGTTTAAAATAACTGTAAATTATATAAAATATTAAGGAGTATATTTAACCAAAACAAACTCAGTAAATATATGAACATGGTTATAAAATAATTTCCATACAGTCAGTGATGACCAATTGGATAAATATCGATTCCTTATGCATAGGCCAAGTCAACATAATGAAAATGACAATCCTAACTAAAGAATAAACAAAAAAACTATCCCCCAAGGAACAGCTGTTCTTCATGGAAATGTGCCTAGATAATCTTTTGTCTTCTTTTTATTTTAATTTTTTAAACCCTTACCTTCTGTCTTGGAGCCAATACTCCAAGGCAGAAGAGCAGTAGGCGATAGGCAATAGGGATGAAGTGACTTGTACAGGGTCACACAGCTGGGAAGTGTCTGAGGCCAGATTTGACTTCTGTTTTATCCTTTTAAACTTTGCATTTATAGTAGACATTCACATTTATGGAAAAGTTCCCATTGCTATCGATACACATAAGGGGCATAACAAAAGATCAAGACTACAGAGTAAAGGTGTGATAAATCCCTTTGTTATGAGAAGCTATTAAAAAGTAAACCTGAAATTTAACTAGGCAGCTTAGGGAAAGATAAGTAGTAACTACGAATGTTGAGAGGAGTAGAAGAAGTTCTGTGAGTACATGCAATTGAAATTTGCCTTTTTCAGCAGAGCAAGAGGATAGGATAACTCATGGATAGTAGAGGTTTCCATTGGTATCAACATAGTATAAGAAGAGTAGAAGGGAGTTTGCCACTGGATGGAAGGAGGCTTTGTGGGACATCTATAGGAAGCAAGGATAGGAGTCAAAAAATAAACAATATTATTAGAAGCAATGTCTTCATGGCTGAAATGCCAGAGCATTTTTAGCTTTGCTTTTCTCTTCTGCATGGTATGATGTGAAAGGCAGCATTTAATTGTGCTGGGCAGAAATTGTTTTTTTTTTCTTCTGTAGCTAATTTACTGATCAGCTACACTAGCTTACTCTTGAATCATGTTTCTTTTATGAAACTAAATGTCTCTGGATAGCAAAGCTCAGGCAGCAAAATGTTCATTATTAGTGTCGCTACTAACTCCATTGCTGAAAACTATCCTATAAATTCGATGTTGGGGAAATGCATTCTATTTTACATAATTATACCCCTGGAATTTACCACTTGTACTTGATATAAGTATAATGTGGCTGCTTAGGACAAATGAGTTATTTTCTACAGGTGAACAACTCATCGTTGGGAGAAAAGGATTAGAAAATGTAAAGCCACTCTTTTTGTGATTAAAGAAATCACATTCTCCATCATTGTTAACAAGATTTTGAAAAGAAGAGTGAAAAGCTATTCTTTGAAAATGTTTTATATATATAAGTATATATATATATACATATATATATATATATATATTTCATGTACTCATCTACATTCTCATATTGTTGTTCAATTACGTTCAACTCCTCATGGCCTCATGGACCATAGCATAGCAGTGCTATACATGGAGATTTCTTGGTAAAGATATTGACATAATTTGCCATTTCTTTCTTGGGCGGATTAAGGCAAACCAAATTTGAATGTCTATACAGGGTCATACATCTAGTTTGTGTCTGAGGCTAGATTTGAATTCAGATGTTCTTAACTTTGGACCTAGCTCTCTAACCACTGAGCAACTTAGAAGCCTTTAAAGCAAAAGGAGGTTAAGTCACTTGCCCAGGATCACATAGCTAATAAGCATCTGAAGCTGAATTGGAAACAAGTCTTCCTAATTCGAGATCCAGCATTCTATCCACTGAGTCATTTAGCTACCTCATATTCTCATATATACAAAAGCATATAGAGCCATATATCTGTCCACATTTAGGTGTGTGTCTGTCTCTGTATATATGTGAGCACAAATGTGCATTTATTAAAACAACAACAACAGTACACCAGGCCTAGATTGCCTGAGGAAGGTGAGCTTCATGAGATATTAATGTTTACAGATGGCACCGTGTTGACTGAATCAAGTCCCAAGACATTGAAAAGCTTCCTGGAAGAGATCTTTATTCAGTCAGAAGAATTTAGCTAGTCCATCTACAGAGGTATGAAGAAAGGAACAATATCTTTTTTTCTTGATTTCAATATGAATCTGATCAGACAAAGTAGAGTATATCAAGCAGTATAAAACTGTGATATACATGTCACATGGTGATCTAGGGCCAGAGAAGCAAGGAAGAGGAGAGTAGATCGAAAAATTTAAATGTATTTTTACTAACCCTAAGCTTACTGGAACAGTAAAGACACATCTTTTCAATACTAAAATATTAACAACATTCTGTATGGCTTTAAAAAGAACTGAAATAGACTTCCGGGTAATCATGGCTGCAATCTAGACTCCACACACTTCCTCTCCCCGGCACCGAACGAAATAGACTACATCAAAGGAGCATAAAATCACCTTTGGAGGAACAGAAGGACTCCCCAGTACCCCACAGAGGCAAAGGTACGTGGGGCTTGAACATTTCCACACTAAAATAAGAAGGAAAAGCTTGCACAGAAAAGTGAACTGAGCCGCCCTTCCACCACCCCACCTCCCCCACTAAACCAGAGTGAGCTACCTGAGCGCTCACCGGGACAGCGAGTGAGTGGGGAGCGTCTCTGTCTGGGGGGGGCACTCCAGGGTCCTTGGGATCTGGGGACTGCCAGGAAAAAAACGTCTCAGGGCACTTTCACTGGGGAATCCAGCGGAACTGGACTTGGGGCGGGCTGCGCTGAACAACCCGCACTGATTATCTGGGCGGAGCTGAATACCTGGGCTCAGAGGCTGGGAAGAACTAGTCTGAAGCAACCTAAATTCACAGAAAAACCGCTCTTATAACCCAGACCCCAGATCAAAAAGGAAAGGGGAATAAAACCACCAAAGGGATGGCTCACATGGCCCAAAATCAAGCCTCCAGGAAGAAAGGGGAAAAAGTGACTATTGAAAACTTTTATGGTGGAAGTACCCAAAGAAAAGAGGAGAATGAGGAGGAAATCCAAAAAAATTCAGAACACGCCTCCCAAAATGGAAACTATCAACAAGCTCTGGAAGATCTCAAACTGGAACTTATCCAAAAGATGGAAACCTTCTGGAAAGAAAAATGGGAGAAAGAGATCAGCTGTCTGACAGATAAGACTGCTCAATTGGAAAAAGAACTCGAAGCATCCAATAGAAGGGCAGAAAAGGCTGAAAAGCAAAACCAGTCCCTAATGACCAGAATTAAGCACCTCGAAGAAAGTGAGATGATAAAACAGCAAGAATCAATAAAGCAAACCCAAATAATTAATGAATTGGAAGAAAACATAAAATATCTCACTGAGAAGGTCACGGACCTGGAGAACAGAGGAAGACGAGAAAATCTCCGTATCATCGGTCTCCCAGAAAAACCAGAGGTAAACAACAAATTGGATATTATTCTACAGGAGATTATAAAAGAAAATTACCCCCACGTTCTGGAGCAAGGGGGCAAAATAGAAATAGAAAGGATTCATAGAACACCTTCTATACTAAATCCCCAAAAGACAACGCCTAGGAATGTAATTGCCAAATTCAAGAGCTTCCAAGTAAAGGAGAAAATCCTACAAGAAGCCAAGAAGAAGAGCTTCAGATATAAGGGGGCTCCCATAAGGATCACACACGACTTAGCGGCTAATACACTAAGAGACCGCAAAGCATGGAACACGATATTTAGAAAGGCAAGAGAGCTGGGTCTCCAACCAAGAATCAACTACCCAGCAAAACTGACTATATACTTCCAGGGGAAAGTATGGGCATTCAACAAAATAGAAGATTTCCAAGCATTTGCTAAGAAAAGACCAGAGCTCAGTGGAAAGTTCGATATCCAAGCACAGAAAGCAAGAGAAACATGAAAAGGTAAATATGAAAGAAAGGGAAAAGGAGATAAATCTTATCTTTCTCTTTAAGTCAAACTCTCTTCTATAAGGACTACATTTACATCAAATTATATATATTAATATGTGGGGAAAATGTTTTGTGTAACTCTCATAAATTGTATCATCATAAGAGTAGTTAGAAGAAACATGCATAGGGAAAGATTGGGGAATTAAGAAGATTTGGGGAAAGTTGGGGCAAAAAAAGGAAAAGGGAGGGGGGAACCGTGATAATACTAAGATTAACTTCAAGAAATAGGGGGGGAATCAATAGAATAAACTTTCCCATATAAAGATACACATGGGAAGGGGAGGGGAAGAACTCTCATATGAGAAGGAGAGGAAGAGAGTGTGAAGTGGAATTACTTAAACCTTACTCTCAGTGAAATCAAATCTGAGTGGGAAGAACATCTAGATCCAGTGGGATCCTGAATTCTATCTTATCCATTAGGGCAAGAAAGAAAGGAAAATTAAGGAGGGGGAGGGGGGAGGGAGTACAAAAAGGGAGGGAAGGAGAGGGGGGAGGGGAAGGGAGCATAAAAAGGGAGGGGCTAGAAAGGGAAGCATCTCAAGGGAGGGGACTAGGGGGACTGACCTAAAGTAAATCACTGGTTAAAAAGGAGAAAGCTAAAGAAGAAAGGTCAGAACTAGGGGAAGATATCAAAATGCCAGCGAATCCACAAATAACAATCATAACTTTGAACGTGAATGGGATGAACTCACCCATAAAACGCAGACAAATAGCAGATTGGATTAGAACCCAAAACCCTACCATATGTTGTCTTCAAGAAACACATATGAGACGGGTTGACACTCACAAGGTTAGAATTAAAGGTTGGAGTAAGACCTTTTGGGCCTCAACCGATAGAAAGAAGGCAGGACTTGCAATCATGATATCTGACAAAGCCAAAGTACAAATAGACCTGATCAAAAGGGACAGGGAAGGTAAATATATTCTGCTAAAAGGAAGTATAGACAATGAGGAAATATCACTAATCAACATGTATGCACCAAATGGTATAGCATCCAAATTTTTAATAGAGAAACTAGGAGAATTGAAGGAGGAAATAGACAGTAAAATCATAATAGTAGGAGACTTGAACCAACCATTATCAAATTTAGATAAATCAAATCAAAAAATAAACAAAAAAGAGGTAAAAGAGGTGAATGAAATCTTAGAAAAATTAGAATTAATAGACATATGGAGAAAAATAAATAGGGACAAAAAAGAATACACCTTCTTTTCAGCACCACATGGCACATTCACAAAAATAGATCATACACTAGGTCATAGAAACATGGCACTTAAATGCAGAAAAGCAGAAATATTAACTGCAGCCTTTTCAGATCACAAGGCAATTAAAATATTGATCGGCAAGGGTACATGGAGACCCAAATCAAAAATTAATTGGAAATTAAATAACATGATACTCCAAAATCGGATAGTTAGAGAAGAAATCATAGAAACAATTAACAATTTCGTTGAAGAAAATGACAACGGCGAAACATCCTTTCAAACCTTATGGGATGCAGCCAAGGCAGTACTTAGAGGAAAATTCATATCCCTGAGTGCATATATTAACAAATTAGGGAGGACAGAGACCAAGGAATTGGAAATGCAAATCAAAAAACTTGAGAATGAACAAATTAAAAACCCCCAGAAGAAAACCATACTAGAGATCCTAAAAATTAAGGGAGAAATTAATAAAATAGAAAGTGACAGAACTATTGAGCTAATAAACAAGACTAGAAGCTGGTACTTTGAAAAAACAGACAAAATAGACAAAGTACTGGTTAATTTAATTAAAAAAAGGAAAGAAGAAAGGCAAATTAATAGCATCAAGGATGAAAAGGGGGATCTCACCTCCAATGAAGAGGAAATTAAGGCAATCATTAAAAACTACTTTGCCCAACTATATGGCAATAAATATACCAACCTAGGTGATATGGATGAATATTTACAAAAATATAAATTGCCTAGACTAACAGAAGAAGAAATAGTTTTCTTAAATAATCCCATATCAGAAATTGAAATCCATGAAGCCATCAAAGAACTGCCTAAGAAAAAATCCCCAGGGCCTGATGGATTCACCAGCGAATTCTATCAAACATTCAGAGAACAGTTAACCCCAATACTATACAAACTATTTGACATAATAAGCAAAGAGGGAGTCCTACCAAACTCCTTTTATGACACAAGCATGGTACTAATTCCAAAGCCAGGCAGGCCAAAAACAGAGAAAGAAAACTATAGGCCAATCTCCCTAATGAATATAGATGCAAAAATCTTAAATAGGATACTAGCAAAAAGACTCCAGCAAGTGATTAGAAGGGTCATCCACCATGATCAAGTAGGATTCATACCAGGGATGCAGGGCTGGTTCAACATTAGGAAAACTATCCATATAATTGACCACATCAACAAGCAAACCAACAAGAACCACATGATTATCTCAATTGATGCAGAAAAAGCCTTTGATAAAATACAACACCCATTCCTACTAAAAACACTAGAAAGCATAGGAATAGAAGGGTCATTCCTAAAAATAATAAACAGTATATATCTAAAACTATCAGCTAATATCATCTGCAATGGGGACAAACTAAATCCATTCCCATTAAGATCAGGAGTGAAACAAGGATGCCCATTATCACCTCTATTATTTGACATTGTATTAGAAACACTAGCAGTAGCAATTAGAGAAGAAAAAGAAATTGAAGGCATCAAAATAGGCAAGGAGGAGACCAAATTATCACTCTTTGCAGATGACTTGATGGTCTACGTAAAGAATCCTAGAGATTCAACCAAAAAGCTATTTGAAATAATCAACAACTTTAGCAAAGTTGCAGGATACAAAATAAACCCACATAAGTCATCAGCATTTCTATATAATTCCAACACAGCTCAGCAGCAAGAACTAGAAAGAGAAATCCCATTCAAAATTACCCAAGACAAAATAAAATACTTAAGAATCTATCTCCCGAGACAAACACAGGATCTATATGAACACAACTACAAAACACTTTCCACACAACTAAAACTAGACTTGAACAATTGGAAGAACATTAACTGCTCATGGGTAGGACGAGCCAATATAATAAAAATGAACATCCTACCCAAACTCATCTATCTATTTAGTGCCATACCCATGGAACTTCCAAAAAATTTTTTTACTGATTTAGAAAAAAAAATAACAAAGTTCATTTGGAAGAACAAAAGATCAAGGATATCCAGGGAATTAATGAAAAAAAATACAAAGGAAGGGGGTCTTGCAGTCCCAGATCTCAGACTATATTATAAAGCAGCGGTCATCAAAACAATTTGGTACTGGCTAAGAGACAGAAAGGAGGATCAGTGGAATAGACTGGGGGCAAGCAACCTCAGCAAGACAGTATATGACAAACCCAAAGATCCCAGCTTTTGGGACAAAAATCCACTATTTCATAAAAACTGTTGGGAAAATTGGAGGACAGTGTGGGAAAGATTAGGCTTAGATCAACACCTCACACCCTACACCAAGATAAATTCAAAATGGATGAATGACTTGAACATAAAGAAGGAAACTATAAGAAAATTAGGCGAACACAGAATAGTATACATGTCAGACCTTTGGGAAGGGAAATACTTCAAAACTAAGCAAGAATTAGAAAGAATTACAAAATGCAAAATAAATAATCTGGATTACATCAAATTAAAAAGTTTTTGTACAAACAAAACCAATGTAACCAAAATCAGAAGGGTAGCAACAAATTGGGAAACAATCTTCATAAAAACCTCTGACAAAGGTTTAATTACTAAAATTTATAAAGAACTAAATCAATTGTACAAAAAATCAAGCCATTCTCCAATTGACAAATGGGCAAGGGACATGAACAGGCAATTCTCAGCCAAAGAAATCAAAACTATTAATAAGCACATGAAAAAGTGCTCTACATCTCTTATAATCAGAGAGATGCAAATCAAAACAACTCTGAGGTATCATCTCACACCTAGCAGATTGGCTAACATGACAGCTATGCAAAGTAATGAATGCTGGAGGGGATGTGGCAAAGTGGGGACATTAATTCATTGCTGGTGGAGTTGTGAATTGATCCAACCATTCTGGAGGACAATTTGGAACTATGTCCAAAGGGCAATAAAAGACTGTCTGCCCTTTGATCCAGCCATAGCACTGCTGGGCTTGTACCCCAAAGAGATAATGGACAAAAAGACCTGTACAAAAATACTCATAGCTGCGCTCTTTGTGGTGGCCAAAAATTGGAAAATGAGGGGATGCCCTTCAATTGGGGAATGGCTGAACAAATTGTGGTATATGTTGGTGATGGAATACTATTGTGCTAAAAGGAATAATAAAGTGGAGAAGTTCCATGGAGACTGGAACAACCTCCAGGAAGTAATGCAGAGCGAGAGGAGCAGAACCAGGAAAACATTATACACAGAGACTGATACATTGTGGTACAATCGAAGGTGATGGACTTCTCCATTAGTATCAATGCAATCCCTGAACAATCTGCAGGGATCTAAAAAAAAAATACTACCCACAAGCAGAGGATAAACTGTGGGAGTAAAAACACCGCTGAAAAGCAACTGCTTGACTACAGGGTTGGAGGAGATAAGACTGAGGAGAGACTCTAAATGAACACTATAATGCAAACTCCAACAACAGGGAAATGGGTTCGAGTCAAGAACACATGTGATAACCAGTGGAATCATGCGTCGGCTATGGGAGAGGGAAAGGCGGGGGGGGGGAGGGGAGGGGAGGAAAAGAAAACGATCTTTGTTTCCAGTGAATAATGTATGAAAACGACCAAATAAAATAATATTAAAATTAAAAAAAAAAAAGAACTGAAATATCCTTCTGTTGATAAACTAAAGCTATGTACACCAGAGAAGAGGGGAAAGGCATATGGTAGGAGTGAGCCAGCTACCACAAACAATGATGGAAGAACTCCAAAAAAGGAAGAGTATCATCAAGGAGTCATGTAATTGCATAACAGGGAAGATTGGATGGTAGTATGACACCAGTGAGTGAGGACCAATGGAACCACCAGAGGGCTTTCTGTGTACCCTTGCAAGCCAGAAGAACACATGGGAAAATCTTAATGTTTAAAGAACTACTTATGATTAATTTTCAGGATAATAATGGATAAGAGTCTCACATTATGAGTAGGCATAAATAGATTGAGTTCTGCATTGTTGGAGAGAACTTTTAAATGGATGAGTTTAAATTGATGACTCTCTCTCTTTCTCTCTCTCTCTCTCTATATATATATATATATACACACATATATATATACATATATATACACATATATATGCATCCATGTAGAGATATAATTGTGGATCAATTACTCAGTGGTAAAATGAATGAAGTAATTATTAAACACATACTCTGTACAAAACTTTGGGCTAAATACAAGGGATACAAATTTAAAAAGTAAGATAGCTCTAGCTCTCAGGGAGCTCACATTTTAAGGAGGAAGACAGCAGGGGAGGATTTGGCTGGTGGAAGATTGAACAAAACTTATGTGCCTCCATTTGGGAACATTAGATGATCTCAGCATATTCATTTTCCAAGTATGAAATGGGTATACTCAGAATATGGAAGCATCATATAGTTGAAAGAACCATGACTTTGGAGTCAGGAGTCAGATACAGACTATAACTTACATGCACGTATCAGTGGAGTTATGAAGTTCCCTTGTTAAAATGAGGGTGATAAAGTAGATGCTTCATGTCTAAAGTACTTTCTAACTATAAATAACTTATCCCATGATCTTTTTCTTTTAATACTCAAAGAATCAAGTGGTTGAAAACTCCATGCTTTTGAATGCTTTGAAAAGTCAACACTTGATTCTGAACCAATAGTTAGCAACTAGAGTAGGGAGTAAGTGCAAAGGGAATGTTATACTATTCAGTCTTTCCTGTATCATGGTATCAGAGGAAAAACCAGTAGAGGAAAACATGGACTATCAAGTGTCATACCAAGGAACAATATAGGAAAAATAATCCCTGGTTTTGAACTTATATGATATGAGTAAAAGGATAAGTACATGTATAAATATATGAAACTATATGCACAATGAACACAAAGCATTCTTTTTCCTCCTTGGATGTTAACATCCAGGAAGCTTGTGGGGGAGAAAGACTAGGAAAAGCCTTATTTAGTAAGTGATGTTTTAGTTGATACTTGAAAGAATTGGAATTCCAAGTGGCAGGTAAAGAGGAGATAGCTTTTAGGAGGTCTATTATAATAACACTAAGACAGAAGATATAGCATTATAACAGTAAGTAGGCCAGTCTGTGTTTATTACAGAACTACACAAAATTGAATAATGCTTTAAAATCATGAAAGGAAAGTTAAAACCAAGTTATAAAGGACTTAAATATCATATAGGAGAGTATGTATTTGATCCTAGGAGGAAAGACAAATTATGTCTCCATCAAGGCTCTTCATCCTGAATACACACTTACTTGATCTTTTCATCCTTATATTCATGCTTATATATAGGGTTAACTAGATACCACACAGTGCATTGAGCATCAGGTCTAGAGGAAGGAAGATTAATCTTCCTGATTTCAAATCAGGCCTCAGACAATTACTATCTGTGTTACACTGGGCAAGTCACTTAACCCAATTTGCCTTAGTTTCCTCATCTATAAAACGAGTTGGAAAAGGAAAAGGTGAAGCATTTAGTGTCTTTACCAAGAAATCCCCAAATGGGTTTGTGAAGAGTTAGGCATGACTGGAAAATATGTGAACAACATATCTCTAAGCACATATACCTCAAATGCATCCACTTTCTCTCAGTCTTCTTTAATCCCTTAATATCTGGCTTCTGACTATATGATTCTGTTGAAATGGCTCTCTTCCAAGTTACCAAAGACCTCTCAGAGGTCAAATCCAATGGCCTTTGCTTCATCCTCATTCTCATCAAACATTCTATAGCCTTTGACACTTGATCACCCTCTCCTTGATGTGTTTTTCTCTTTAGGATTTCAGGGTAGAACTCCTTTCAGTTTTGTCCTAATTATCTGATCCCTCTCAGTCTCCTTTGAGAGATATGCATATAGGTCTTGCCCTCTAATAAAGGGGTCCAACAGGCTTCTCTCCTGAATGGTTTATCCTTCTCCCTCTATTCTACTTTTCTTGGTAATCTCATCAACTTCCATCTATTTACTTTTCCTATCTATGGTAATAATTACTATACCTATGTTGTCCTATCCTCTCCTTTGACATCTAGCATTGTATTTCCAACTTCATTTCCAGCGTCTTAAACTTGGTGTCTATATATCTATTAACTTCAACATATCCATAATGGAATTGTAAAAAATAAAAATTGGAATGGAGCTTCAGGTCCAGAGTTATAAGAAGTTTTTAGTAAAGAGTGAAAGAGAAGAGAAAGGGAAAGTTAGATTTCAGTCTAATAGATCTGATGCTGCATTTTGCCTGATGCCTGCAATTACTAGCATTTGTCAGAGATTAAGGGCCAAGATAAATCCAAGCCTGGACAGCTCAGAGAGTCAAAATGGTATCAGTATGAAAATCCAGAGAGAGATTCCATTTCCTGCAGGGGTTTAAAAGCCTTCTTGACTCCAACACCATGGCCACAGTCCACTGGCTCTGCCATGTTGTTACTTGGGCCTCGCACTGTCACTGGGAACACAGAGTATGGCCTTCTAACATAACATGTGACTTTGTTACTCCTAGGTTCCTGCCTCTCCCTAAATAATTACTTTACACACATTGTATTTCCAACTTCATTTCCAACATTTCCAACTGGATGTTCAGGAGATCTATTAACCTCAAAATGTCCACACTGACATTCATTATCTTCTTCCTTAAACCCTTCTCAGTCCTACCTTCTGTATTATAATAGAGGACACCATAATACTCTCATTCCTTCAGGCTTACAAACTGGGAGTGATCTGAGATTCCTTATTCCCATTTCCCTCCCCCTATATGCAATCTCACCAAAAATAACTTTTGATTTCACTTTTGCAACATCTCTCCAATATGTCTACTTGTCACACACTGGCAGTGCTACCACTTTAATTCAAACCTATCTATTGTCTCCTCATGCCTATTTTATTATAGTAGCCTGACAGTGGGGTCCACTTTCTTCAAATATTTCTTCTTTCCAATCTATCCTTCATGCAGCAACCAACTTGTTATTTTTATTTAAAATATTTTTATTATTTTACATTAAAATGGTTATTAACTATACTTCATGGAGATAAATATGATATTGATAAAAACATGTAATCTTTACATAAACTATACAATATGATTTGGTGTTTATTAGAATATTATTTGTCTTGTATAATCTTCTCTAGAGAAGTTATTAGTAAGGCCATTGATTGTAGATGTCATTTTATTTTTAAGAAGTCAAAGAAAGGATATTATAATGCTTCATCCAAGGTAATTCTTTTTTTGTTTTGCTTTATCCAGATTACATATAGATATAATTTAGTAATCATCTTCTGACAGTCTGTTATCCTTTTTCCCTCCCTCCCACCCCTCTTCCTCTTCAAGTCAGTATTGTTGTACATATATTATCATGCAATAGATATTTTCATGTTTACCATGTTGTAAAAGAAGACATATGTCACTTATGTTAGAGAAAGCATCATGAGCAAAATAAAGTGAAGAATAATATGTTTCAACCTATATTCAGATTCCATCAATTTCCTCTATGGAGATAGGTAGGATTTTTCATCAAGAGTCCCTAGGAGTTGTCTTGGATCTTTGCATTACTGATCATGGTTAAGTTATTCACAGTTGGTCATTATAAATCATTATTGTTATTGTGTTCAATATTCTCATGGTTTTGCTCACTTCACGTTGGTAATACTTCATTTAAGTCTTTCCAGCTTGAATTTTTTTTTTAGTGTGTGATTATTCTGTTTATCATTTCTTATGGCATGAAGGTATTCCAGTATAATCATATGCCACAACTTATTCAGCCATGCCCCAAATGAATATTCTTTCAATTTCCTATATTTTGCCACATCAAAAAGAGCTGCTGTAAATATTTTTGTACAAGTAGATCCATTTCCTCTTCCTTTAATCTATTTGGAATAGCTAATAAGGAGTATTGAAGGGTCAATGGATACTCATATTTTTATGGTCCTTTTTGGCATTGTTCCAAACTGTTATTCAGAATGGTTAAGTTCACAGCTTCAAGATAATTATTTTAAGTGGGATCAATCTTTTCAACTAAGCCAAATTGTTTATCATGTTATGCATCATAGCAAGGTATTAATTCATTTAATGGTTTTCAATATCTTCTAACACATATATCTGAAGAACTATGTTCATCTCAATCCAAATGACTGGTGAAAAGATTAGTGTTTCTCATTTCCTGGATTACGTGTGTTATTATATTCTTAAGATTTGTTCCGGAATTCCTAGTGTTCTTTCTTATCATTTGTTTGAAATACTGCAAAATCAAGATAATACTCCACAGGGATGAGACTATGCCAGTGCTGAAAATACTTCTGCAGCTTTGTAGTATCATGTAAGTACAAGGGCTGTGATGCTCATAATCCAAAGTCAACAACTTTGATATTTGTACATTTCATCAAGCTTCACTTTAGAGTTGTAGTTGGCTATAAATTCAGACTTAAAATATTTTCAGGTTTCTTTATGGGTCAGCTCATGATGAAAAATAAAAAAAAATGGACGTGCACATCTAATGTAATATCTTCCTGATATAGTCAGTTGAAATGACATAAAGGCATTGTTTAATTAAATCATAAGCACTGAATCCCAGCAGTTCAAACAGTATGCAAATATGACCATGATGATCAAACCATTCCAGCATTTGGATACATTAGAATGTACCATGGGAATAGGGATTGAAGTGATCTCATATTTGGATTTGTGAAGGAGCAACTTCATTGTGTCTACCAACATTTTTTTTTATAATTTTTACTCCCTCAAATATATCATCCATTTCACAGTCTGCTTCTTTGTCAAAAACTCCTCCCCAATAAGTAGCAACCATTTAAAATCTTGTTTTTAGTCTGTCTCCTTTGAGAAAGCAGGTGATTCTTCTTTATCCTCTTGGATTTTTTCCTTTGGTAAGTTTTCGAATATGAGTGATGACTTGAATAATATGTATTATCCTTCCTTTAGCAGTACTTCTGTCGCCTTCCTACATGCCTGAGGTGGAGCAAAGATATTTCTCAGAGAAGGACTTGGATTCAAATCCTGACTCTGACACTTTCAACTGTGTGATCTCAGTTATGTTTCATCCCTGCTGAGCCTTAGTGTTCCTGACTGAAACAGAGAGGGGCTGAATGCTCAGTGACCTCCAAAGTCCCCTATCTGCTTGAGAGCCAGTCCACACTGGGATCCTGCTGTAAATGCAATCAGCTCTGGCTGGCAGACTTTGGAGTACAAGCTTCTTGACTATGACTACGATAGGAGCCTCAGACTTTAAAATCTGGGCTGCTGCTGTCCTCTATAGATGAGGACTGGCAGAGGAACAGAATTTTAGTGTGTGTGTGTTTGTTTGTTTTTTCCCCTAAAAAGGAACCATGTTAGCCCTCTACTTGGTAAACTCCAGTAGATTCCTATCAATTACAAGAACAAATAAAAAATTCTCTGTTTGTCAGTTAAAGCTCTTAATGACCTAAACCATTCAAGCCTTTTTTTATAACCTTTTCCCGACCAGGTATGCTTTATTCCAGTGATATAGACTTCCTTGCTGTGCTGTTGACAATAAACTCCATTTTCTGGTCCCCTGATTTTCTCTGTCCTCATGATGGGAATGATGTTCTTCATTTCTGCTTACTGGTTTCTCTAGACTTCTTTGAGTTCCAACAAAATTCTATCTTCTACAGGAAGCCTTTCCTGACCCTTCTCAATTCTAATTCCTTCCTTTTCAAGCATTGTCTATATATCCTTTATTTATTAATTAATAGATTCGTTTGTTTATGTATTTATTTGATGTCCCCATTAGCTGGTACTTCTTAAAAGTAGGGACTATCCCTTCCGGGTAATCATGGCTGCAATCTAGATGCCACACACTTCCTCTCCCCTGCACCCAACAAAATAGACTACATCAAAGGAGCATAAAAATCACCTTTGGAGGAAAAGAAGGACTCCCCAGTAACCCACATAGGTGAAGGTACATGGGGTTTGAACATTTCCACACTATAATAAGAAGGAGGAAAAACTTGCACAGAAATGTGAACTGAGCCGCCGTTCCCCCCCACCTCCCCCACCAAACCAGAGTGAGCTACTGGAGCGCTCACTGGGACAGCGAGTGAGTGGGGAACATCTCTGTCTGGGGAGGGGGGGCACTCCAGGGTCCTTGGGATCTGGGGACTACCAGGAAAAAATGTCTCAGCGGTTTCATGGGAGAATCCTGCACTGATCACAGAGAGCCCAGGGAGCTATACTCGGGGCGGTTGTGCTGAGCATCTGGGCAGAGCTAAACACCAGGGGTGGACCACACGCTGATTATCTGGGCGGAGCTGATCACCTGGGTGGTTTCACTGAGAACAGGGGCCTGTGCTCTAAGAAACCTCGGAGGCTGAGGAGAACTAATCTGAGGCAACCTAAATTCACAGAAAACCAGCCCATATTACCCAGACCCCAGACCAAAGGGGAATAAAATCACCAAAGGGATGGCTAACATGGCCCAAAATCAAGCCACCAGGAAGAAAGGGAAAAAGGTGACTATTGAAAACTTTTATGGTGGGAGTACCCAAGGAAAAGAAGAGAATGAGGATGAAATCCACAAAAAAAAAAAAAAAAATTAGAACATGCCTAACAAAATGTAAACTATCAACAAGCTCTGGAAGATCTCAAACTGGAGCTTACCCAAATGATGGAAACCTGGAAAGAAAAATGGGAGAAAGAGATCACCAGTCTGACAGATAAGACTGCTCAATTGGAAAAAGAGCTGGAAGCATCCAATAGAAGGGCAGACAAAGCTGAAAAGAAAAACCAGTCCCTAACAACCAGAATTAAGCAACTCCAAGAAAGTGAGATCATAAAACAGCAAGAATCAATAAAGCAAAGCCAAAAAAATAATGAATTAGAAGAAAACATAAAATATCTCACTGAAAAGGTCACAGACCTGGAAAACAGAGGAAGAAGAGACACCCACCGAATTATCAGTCTCCCAGAAAAACCAGAGATAAAGAATAAACTCGATGTTATTCTGCAGGAGATTATAAAAGAAAATTGCCCACACGTTCTGGAGCAAGGGGGCAAAATAGAAATAGAAAGGGTTGATAGAACACCCTCTATACTAAATCCCCAAAAGACAACATGTAGGAATGCAATTGCCAAATTCAAGAGCTTCCAAGAAAAGGAGAAAATCCTATAAGAAGCCAAGAAGAGGAGCTTCAGATACAGGGGGGCTCCCATAAGGCTCACACAGGACTTAGTGGCTAACACATTAAGAGACCTCAAAGCATGGAACACGATATTAAGAATGTCAAGAGAGCTGGGTCTCCAACCAAGAATCAACTACCCAGCAAAACTGACTATATACTTCCAGGGGAAAGTATGAGCATTCAACAAAATAGAAGATTTCCAAGCATTTGCTAAGAAAAGACCAGAGCTCTGTGGAAAGTTCGATATCCAAGCACAGAAAGCAAGAGAAACATGAAAAGGCAAATATGAAAGAAAGGGAAAAGGAGATAAATCTTATCTTTTTCTTTAAGTCAAACTCTCTTCTATAAGGACTACATTTATATCAAATTATATATATTAATATGTGGGGAAAATGTTTTGTGTAACTCTCAAAAATTTTATGCATCAGAAGAGTAGTTAGAAGAAACATGCATAGGGAAAGATTGGGGCATTAAGAAGATTTGGGGAAAGTGGGGGAAAAGAAAGGAAAAGGGAGGGGGGAACCATCGATAATACTAAGAATAACTTCAAGAAATAGGGGGGGGACTTAATAGAATAATCTTTCCCATATAAAGATATACATGGGAAGGGGAGGGGAAGAAATCTCATATGAAAAAGAGAGGAAGAGAGTGTGAAGTGGTATTACTTAAACCTTACACTCAGTGAAATCAAATCTGAGAGGGAAGAACATCTAGATCCAGTGGGATCCTGAATTCTATCTTATCCAACAGGGTAAGAAGGAAAGGAAAATCAAGGAGGGGGAGAGGGGAGGGAGCATATAAAAGGAGGGAAGGAGAGGGGGGAGGGGAAGGGAGCATCAAAAGGGAGGGACTAGAAAGGGAAGCATATTAAGGGAGGGGACTAGGGGGACTGACCCAAAGTAAATCACTGGTTCAAAAGGAAGTAGCTAAAGAAGAAAGGTCAGAACTAGGGGAAGATATCAAAATGCCAGCGAATCCACAAATGACAATCATAACTTTGAAGGTGAATGGGATGAACTCACCCATAAAATGTAGACAAATAGCAGACTGTATTAGAAGCTAAAACCCTACCATATGTTGTCTTCAAGAAACACATATGAGGTGGGTTGACACTCACAAGGTTAGAATTAAAGGTTGGAGTAAGACCTTTTGGGCCTCAACTGATAGAAAGAAGGCACTAGTTGCAATCATGATATCTGACAAAACCAAAGCAAAAATAGACCTGATCTAAAGGGATAGGGAAGGTAAATATATTCTGTTAAAAGGGAGTATAGACAATAAGGAAATGTCACTAATCAACATGTATGCACCAAATGATATAGCATCCAAATTTTTAATAGAGAAACTAGGAGAATTGAAGGAGGAAATAGACAGTAAAATCATATTAGTGGGAGACTTGAACCAACCACTATCAAATTTAGGTTATCAAACCAAAAAATAAACAAAAAAGAGGTAAAAGAGGTGAATGAAGTCTTAGAAAAATTAGAGTTAATAGACATATGGAGAAAAATAAATAGGGGCAAAAAGGAATACACCTTCTTTTCATCACCACATGGCACATTCACAAAAATAGATCATACGCTAGGTCACAGAAACATGGCACTCAAATGCAGATAAGCAGAAATAATGAATGCAGCCTTATCAGATCACAATGCAATATAAATATTGATCAGTAAGGGTACATGGAGAGCCAAATCAAAAATTATTTGGAAATTAAATAATGTGATATTCCAAAATCGGTTAGTTAGAGAAGAAATCATAGAAACAATTAATAATTTCGTTAAGGAAAATGACAATGGTGAGACATCCTTTCAAACCTCATGGGATGCAGCCAAGAGAGTACTTAGAGGAAAATTCATATCCCTGAGTGCATATATTAACAAATTAGGGAGGACAGAGATCAAGGAATTGGAAATGCAAATCAAAAAACTTGAGAATGAACAAATTAAAAACCCCCAGAAGAAAACCAAACTAGAGATCATAAAAATTAAGGGAGAAATTCATAAAATCAAAAGTGACAGAACTATTGAGCTAATAAACTAGACTAGAAGCTGGTACTTTGAAAAAACAGACAAAATAGACAAAGTACTGGTCAATCTAATTAAAAAAAGGAAAGAAGAAAGACAAATTAACAGCATCAAGGATGATAAGGGGGATTTCACCTCCAATGAAGAGGAAATTAAGGCAATCATTAAAAACTACTTTGCCCAACTATATGGCAATAAATATACCAACCTAGGTGATATGGATGAATATTTACAAAAATATAAATTGCCTAGACTAACAGAACAAGAAATATAATTCTTAAATAATCCCATATCAGAAAAAGAAATCCAATAGGCCATTAAAGAACTTCCTAAGAAAAAATCCCCAGGTCCAGATGGATTCACCAGTGAATTCTATCAAACATTCAAACAACAGCTAACTCCAATACTATACAAACTATTTGACATAATAAGCAAAGAGGGAGTTCTACCAAACTCCTTTTATGACACAAATATGGTACTAATTCCAAAGCCAGGCAGGCCAAAAACAGAGAAAGAAAATTATAGGCCAATCTCCCTAATGAATATAGATGCAAAAATCTTAAATAGGATACTAGCAAAAAGACTCCAGCAAGTGATCAGAAGGGTCATCCACCATGATCAAATATGATTCATACCAGGGATGCAGGGCTGGTTCAATATTAGGAAAACCATCCACATAATTGACCACATCAACAAGGAAACCAACAAAAATCACATGATTATTTCAATAGATGCAGAAAAAGCCTTTGATAAAATACAACACCCATTCCGATTAAAAACCCCGGAAAGCATAGGAATAGAAGGGCCGTTCCTAAAAATAATAAACAGTATATATCTAAAACCATCAGCCAATATCATCTGCAATGGGAATAAACTAGATGCATTCCCAATAAGATCAGGAGTGAAACAAGGATGCCCATTATCACCTCTACTATTTGACATTGTACTAGAAACCCTAGCAGTTGCAATTAGAGAAAAAAAAGAAATTGAAGGCATTAAAATAGGCAAGGAGGAGACCAAATTATTGCTCTTTGCAGATGACATGATGGTCTACTTCAAGAATCCTAGAGATTCAACCAAAAAGCTAATCGAAATAATCAACAACTTTAGCAAAGTTACAGGATACAAAATAAACCCACAAAAGTCATCAGCATTTCTATATAATTCCAACACAGCTAAGCAGCAAGAACTAGAAAGAGAAATCCCATTCAAAATTACCTTAGACAAAATAAAACACTTAGGAATCTATCTCCCGAGGCAAACACAGGAACTATATGAAAACAACTACAAAACACTTTCCACACAACTAAAACTAGACTTGAACAATTGGAAAAACATTAACTGCTCATGGGTAGGACGAGCCAATATAATAAAAATGACCATCCTACCCAAACTCATCTATCTATTTAGTGCCATACCCATGGAACTTCCAAAAAATTTTTTTACTGATTTAGAAAAAACCATAACAAAGTTCATTTGGAAGAACAAAAGATCAAGGATATCCAGGGAAATAATTAAAAAAATACAAAGGAAGGAGACCTTGAAGTCCCAGATCTCATACTATATTATAAAGCAACTGTCACCAAAACAACCTGGTACTGGCTATGAGACAGAAAGGAGGATCAGTGGAATAGACTCGGGATAAGTGACCTCAGCAAGACAGTATATGACAAACCCAAAGATCCCAGCTTTTGGGACAAAAATCCACTATTTCATAAAAACTGCTGGGAAAATTGGAGGACAGTGTGGGAAAGATTAGGTTTAGATCAACACCTCACACCCTACACCAAGATAAATTCAAAGTGGGTGAATGACTTAAACATAAAGAAGGAAACCATAAGAAAATTAGCTGAACACAGGATAGTATACATGTCAGACCTTTGGGAAGGGAAAGACTTCAAAACCAAGCAAGACTTAGAAAGAGTTACAAAATGCAAAATAAATAATCTGGAATACATCAAATTAAAAAGTTTTTGTACAAACAAAACCAATGTAACTAAAATCAGAAGGGAAGCAACAAATTGGGAAACAATCTTCATAAAAACCTCTGACAAAGGCTTAATTACCCAAATTTACAAAGAACTAAATCAATCGTACAAAAAATCAAGCCATTCTCCAATTGATAAATGGGCAAGGGACATGAACAGGCAGTTCTCAGCCAAAGAAATCAAAACTATTAATAAGCACATGAAAAAGTGCTCTACATCTCTTATAATCAGAGAGATGCAAATCAAAACAACTCTGAGGTATCACCTGACACCTAGCAGATTGGCTAACATGACAGCTATGGAAAGTAATGAATGCTGGAGGGGATGTGGCAAAGTAGGGATATTAATTCATTGCTGGTGGAGTTGTGAACTGATCCAACCATTCTGGAGGGCAATTTGGAAATATGCCCAAAGGGTGATAAAAGACTATCGGCCCTTTGATCCAGCCATAGGACTGCTGGGTTTGTACCCCAAAGAGATAATAAGGAAAAAGACTTGTACAAGAATATTCACAGCTGTACTCTTTGTGGTGGCCAAAAATTGGAAAATGAGGGGATGCCCATCAATTGGGGAATGGCTGAACACATTGTGGTATATGTTGGTGATGGAATACTATTGTGCTAAAAGGAATAATAAAGTAGAGGAATTCCATGGAGACTGGAACAACCTCCAGGAAGTGATGCAGAACGAAAGGAGCAGAACCAGGAAAATATTGTACACAGAGACTGATACATTGTGGCACAATCAAAGGCATTGGACTTCTCCATTAGTGTCAATGCAATGTCCCTGAACAATCTGCAGGGATATAAAAAATACTATCCACATGCAGAGGATAAACTGTGGGAGTAAAAACACCAATGAAAAGCAACTGCTTGACTACAGGGGTTGAAGGGATATGACCTAGGAGAGACTCTAAATGAATCCTTTAATGCAAATACCAACAAGAGGGAAATGGGTTTGAGTCAAGAACACATGTCATAACCAGTGGAATCGTGAGTCGGCTATGGGAGAGGGAAAGTTGGTGGGGGGGTGGGGAGGAAAAGAAAATGATCTTTGTTTGCAGTGAATAATGTTTGGAAATGACGAAATAAAATAATGTTTAAAATTAAAAAAAAAAGTAGGGACTATCTTTTGCCTCAGCTCTTAGCACAATGACTATAGCATAATATGTGCCCCATGAATATTTATGGATTGGATATTCTATACTTAAGATTTGATCTAACTTTTCTCAAGGAAATATGCCAACATTTAAACCTTTCAGTTTAAAATAAATGAATATGTACCCTCAGACATGAAGTTATCTGGGCAGTAGGCATGAAAGTGTGCCACTTCTGCTGTTGTAATTCCCCAACTTACAGTTAGATTTTAACTACCCACCCAGAGACAAGCTGGAGAATAATAGTGGAGAAGTTAAAATAATTCACCCCACCAAATGAGGGGAATGAAAATTTTGATATAAAATGAGCAAATCCCAGAATTTTCTATTCCAGGAAAGATAGAATACAATATATCTTCCCACTCTCCAATTCATTGAACAAACATACACTATGATATAGAAGACCATTGTTAACCTCACCTCTCCTTAATTTTTCTTATCTATTAAACTAGAGCTTTTGATTTTTTGGCCTTTAAGGTCCCTTTCAGGAAATAATCCAGTCATTTTTTAAGGTTTACAAAGTGAACCTTTATAGAGCTTTAAAATTCATAGAAAATTTCCATATGTTATTTCATTTGATCCCCACAACAACCCTGGGAGATAGGTTGGATTATTTTCTCCATTTTACAGATGAGGAAAGTGAAGTTCATGAAGTTTGAGTTATTTTCCAAGGGACACATAGCTAGTAAATGTCTCAGGATTCAAACTGATAAAAAAAATCCAGTGATGATATGAATTAAAAGAATCAGTGAAAACAATTGGATTCATAATTGTTTAATTTAAAAATGATTAAACCATTTCCTTTTCCCCCTAAAATGAAAAAAAGAATACATAAATCTACATTTGTATAATCTTTCTTGAAATTCTGGGGATGGAAGGAAACATAGGAAATCTAGTTTGTGATGTTACCCTAAGAAGAAATGTTCTCCCAACCACATGACTACCTTTCCCCCTCATTTATTTTGCTCAATAATAAGTTAAATGTGTATAGATGTGACAAGCATCTCCCTAAATGAAAGGAGAGAGTAGAATTAACTGTCTTGTCTTTCTCAAGTGAATTTTCATCATTTCCCTTCTGTTTTTTTTTCAAGAATGTCACAATTTATAAGAAATTAATAGATCCTTTCCTTTTTGTGACCAATAGCCTGGGTACTTATGGTCAAATTCATGCATATGCAGACAACTAACTCCTGTCTTTAAAAAACAAAACAAAACAAAAAAATAAAATTTTAAGAGACAGTATTGGCAAAAGCCCATAACCTTCCATGTTAACATTTATCACACCAATAAGAACTATTTATAAATAATGTCCATGTTTTGAAAATATCATAATTAAACAAATCTTCTAAATTCTCCATTTTATTATAACTTATCATTTCTATTCAAGAACTGAAATAAATCCATTTAATTGACCAATTTGCTCCTGCTCTATTTGCCACCTTGCACATAAAACTGGAAATGTTCATTGGGGAAATGCTACATACATTTAAAAAGCTGGCTCTTAGTATTGACTCAATCATTTTCTAAGAATCCAAATGCTGGAAAGGTTTTCCTATTGATATCAAGGTCAGAATTTGCCCACACAATAGTTCTGTTTCTGTTGATAAAAGAGCTAATAGTCCTAACCTTCACCAGCCTTCTTAGGAGAGGCATTATCTCTTTCAAAACAGCAGTAGGTAAACTGGAAGAAATGGATCTCTCATACTGTATTATTATTGAAGGTAATATTGAATATGTTTTGTATTTCTCAAAGCTTTCTGCAACTACTATAATACAGCAAGTCAGATCATTCACCTAGAGAAAGCTGGGTAGCTCCTGAATCAAAATAAATTCTCTTAATCTTTGTTTAATCTTAACTGACCTGATCTTTATTGGCAAATTCTTAGTTATTGGCATTCTGCTAAAGTCAATATTGGGTCATTCAAAAGAACTTTCAGCTCCCTTCATTTAAATGATTATAAAATGGCAGAACCCCTAATATAGATGGACCATCTGTTGGTAAAGTTGTTTTTTAGATAGAATTGAATGAATGGGAGTAATTATATTTGTGCCATATATTTTATTACCCTAGGTCAGAAAAGTATAAAGCTACAATAGTTAACAAAGAAAGTAACCAAAAAGTACTTGTGTTCTTGAATCTTTTATATTGAAGTGGTTCCCTCCATTGATATTTTGTTTATATATGTATATAAGCATATATATATATATATATGTTTTTCAGTAAGTCATTTAGTTAATATAAACTGGGTACATCTGTGTATTTATTTGTAGAACTCCTAAACCACTGAACTAGTACACTATCAGGTAAACAGAGGTGAATAAAAATAATTGACATAATAATGTTACTCTTGGGTATTTTGGGTATGCACAGAATATATGTGGGAAAATTAATGCACATAAGATATCTAACTTTAATTTAATATGCCATTCTTCCCAGTTCTGTCTTTGTATGAAAATGGCCAAGGAAGAGGAGAATTCAAAATGCAAGTCATTGTCTTTTTCTTTTGGTGCATTTAATATAGAAGCTGTTTGAGAGGGAAACTATTCATTTTGTGGCCAGTTGGAATCAGTTTATCAGATCTATTCTGTCTCCATCCAGTTTGGCACATTTAATATAGTACATATACATATATGTATATATATATATATATGTATACATATATATATATATATAGAGAGAGAGAGAGGACCTATATGCTGGGATTAATGAGTAATTCTAACAAGTGTAAAAAGTTAACAATGAACAAAGAAAAATTTGCAGGGATTTCATGATATCCATATTCTTATATGGATCTAATGGATTTATAATATTTTTCCAATATTTGTTTAAATTAAGGCCTATGCTATTTTAGATTTGCATTTCCATAATTAATAAGGATTTGGAACATTTTTCCATATTACAAAAAATAATTTTAGTTTCTTCATCTCAGAATTCCCTGCTTGATCATTTATCATATAAAGAAGTATGGGGAGATAGAATTGTGACACATACATAGACATATGTGTATTCTATCTTTCAAAGTACATGAGTGTATATTGTATAAAATATTACACATATGTATTATATCCTTTAATTTACATGATGTGTTTATATATGTATTTATGGATTCTTTCATTTATTCATTTAATTTTTCACTCATTTATTGTTTTATTAATGCATCTGTTCATCCACTTATTCATTCCTTTATTAATTAATTTATTCATTCATCAATTCCTTGTAATGTTCCCATTTCTCATTATCATGAAAGTCAATCCTCTTTTTCTGGTTCTGGGATCGCTTCTGCTCTTTGTTACAAAGCCTCAGTTCTCTTTCATTTGCTACATTGGAATTCTCTGCATGGCACAGTTCTGATGTGACCCCTGTCCTAGTGTCTGCAGGCTTATCTCTCATCTCCTTTGATGAAATGAACTTGAAGAAGAGCTCACTGACAATGCTTTTTTTTCTTTTAATTTCTTGATTAGGATTTATTTTAGAGTACTTTCTGGATTTTTTGTGGAGGAATTTTGGTGGGGAATTAAGCTGTACTTCTCTCTGCTACTCTTCCATCCAGCTCTGCTACGAGCTATGTCTTTAAGGATGCCAGGGTGGGTAAGAGGAAAAATTACATTCTAGGAATAGGAAACTACCAGTGTATATACCTTGAGACAGAGGATGCATTGTTTTGTATTTGCTAATATAGAAATAGGCCAGCATAAATCTTTAGACAGTGGAAGGTATTTTCTGTACCTACAGATAAAGCCAGAACATGCTTTTCCCCATTGATGATAGATTAGACTACGCTTATTAAAGTTGAGTAAATAATACACAGACACTGAAAAGAAACATTTACAGAAACTCTCCAAGAAAAAAAATCCTTCTTTGATGTCAACTACTTTAGGATTATAGATCATGTCATTGTCGAGTATTTGTTGAATCATCAACCAAAAAAAGAAAATGAAGAAATTTAGTAAGTTTATAACATACTTTACATAAAGCCTTAACTATTCTCTCTGCAACTGTGATCCATAGTCCTTGCTTTTACCACTAGGAGAAATTAAAATAAGTGTAATTCCATCTCTCCTAATAGCTCTTCAAATACTCCAAGTCAATGATTATTCTCACACCAAGTGTTGTTTTCTCTCCCTGACCTAAACAACTACATTTCTATCAGCTGGATTTCTGAAAACATGATCTCAAGGACCACTTTCTCTCTTCCTGGTTGGTTGCCCCTTTCTGGATTCTCCTCAACTCATCACAATCTTTCCTAAAATGTTGTATGATATAAATCCTTTATGGTCCTTTCAAATAACTACATATTTAGCTTAAAGGTAATAAATGCAGAGGGATTTCTTGGCACATGCCAAATCCTTCTGAAATGCAAACTGGTGGCTGATTTGCCTGCTGCTAAATTAAGAAAAAGTCTATTCTTCCTGCTTCCAAGAGTTCCAGGAAGTCATGTTTGTGTGGATCTCCTTCATTAACATTTTAGGCAATGTAGAAGCTAAGTCAGAGGATCTTAAAGTTAGAATTGAAATGGACCTTAGACACAAAACTAGTGAAATCATCCTCCTTTTTTATATATGAGACAACTGGGATGCAGGAGATTAAGAATTGGTCCAGAGTCATTAGTAAAGTACTCTTCCTTTCCTTTGCCTCAGAGGATATTTGTAAAGTGTCTAGTATATTTGTTATGTGGTAGGTATATTAAATGTTTGTTTTCTCATTTCCCTCCTGCCTCTAACTTTACACTCTCCTTTTTTGTAGGGGAATGTGTGTCATGTACCCACCCCTACTTTAAAGTCATTCTTGCAGGTTTAATTTGATCAGCATTAGCTTCAGCAGGGCATAAGAGTAGAGAAAAATGATTACTGCTTTCCAGTTAATGGAGTTCCAGAAAGAGGAGAAATGCTGGTGGTGCCATCTGCCTTTAGCCAGAGTAGGGGGGAAACCCTTTGCCATACTCTGGCGCCATGTAAGAATAGAAGATGACCAGAGTTTGCAGTTCATTGTAAATTTTTGTAAACTGATTTTTTCCCAAAATAGTCTACATCTCCAGAGAGTGTCCATGGGGCTAGATTCTGAGCCAGAATATATTGATCTGGGTTGGAAAGACATTTTGTAGATGAAATTTCAGGAAAAAACTGTTGGTGTGACAGTACCAAAGATGAACCTGTGGTCAAAGATCCTATCATGTTTACTCCCATACACTCTTTCCTAGCATGAAGTAAGATACCCAACATTTATATGAGCTAGCATATGTGTGTGCCTCCTCCCCCATTTATCCACAACTGGCAGTAATTTAGAAAGAGCATAATTTAGCTCTATAGGAAGACATCACTAAAATGATTGAGCTGGTGGGTTATTGGAGTTGAGATGACATGTGTGCTTTTTTCCCCCCAAGTTCAAGGTCTCCATGAGACTTCTTTGTTTGGACTTTATTAAATAAGCACCTTTCCCCTTGCATAACATTCAGAGTCATTTGTGTAGCATGGACCAATTAGCATCTTATAAATAATGCAAATAAAAACTAGCTGGGCCACCAATTCAACAACTCTGTCACAGCACACTGCTAGTTTTTACCTGCTTACTGTTTATAAATCATTCAAGTTCATTTTGAGGCCAACATTTTGAAAAGTAGTGAGGTGTCTACTTAAGATAATGGCTCACATATTTTTGTTTTATTAAAATTGATAATAATGTCAGATTGCTGAGGGATGATTATTTCGATTCCTCTAATCTTTCACTCTCACTAGAAGCATAGAATTATTTTGCTTATATGTATATTTGTCCTATCCAATCAGTAGTCCTTTGCTAATGGAAGAGTAAGTAGTTTTTTTTTCTACTTCAATACAATTTTTCAATCCATCTTCTCTCCCACCCTTGACTCCACCCTCTCTTCTCCTACCCCAAGAAGGGAGGTAATATGATATCAGTTCTAAACATATTATCATATGTTATGTATTTCCACTTACATCATGTTGTGAAACAAGACACAGTGCTTATGTTAGAGAAAAATTCATAGAGGAAATAAAGTGAAGAATGGCATGTTTCAGTCTGCAGTGGTATCCTTTTTCATTATGAGTTGCTTGGATTTGTCCTAGATCCTTGCTTTGTTGATAATAATCAAGTCATTCACAGTTGATCATAATACATTATTGTTGTTACTGTGTACAACATTTTCATGGATCTGATAATTTCACTTTGAATTAATTCATTTAGGTTTTTCCAGGGCTTTTTTATGAGCATTTCTTGTGGCACAATAGTATTCTATTACAAGCATAAACTAAACTTGTTTAATCATTCCATAAAGGAAGGACATCCCTTCAATTTCTAGTTCTTTGCCTCCACAAAAAGAACTGTTATAAATACTTTTGTACAAGTAGGTTCTTTCCCACTATCTTTAATCAATCTGGGATATTGATCTAGTAGTGTTATTGTTGGATCATAGGGTATATCCAGTTTTATGGCCCTTTAACATACTTCCAGATTACTCTCCTCAATGGTTGTATCAGTTCACAGCTCCACCAACAGTGTATTAGGGTTCAGTTTTGTACATCCCCTCTAATACTTCTCATTTTCCTTTTTTGTCATGTTAGTCAGTTTGCTGAGTGGTTTTATTTTTAATTTGCTTTTCTGTAATTAGTGTGATTTGGAGATATTTTATATGACTGAAAATAGTTTTAATTTCATATGAGAATTTCCCATTTATATGTTTTGATCATTTGTCTATTAGGAAATCCTTTGTATTCTTATGAGTTTGATTCAGTTCTATCTATATTTGAGAAATAAAGCCTTTATCAGAGTAGCTATTAATGTTTTCTCCAGTTTGCTCTTCAATAAATAGTTTCTTCTTAATATCACAAAGGATGGATCATATTACTCAGTATACCATCAAGCACTTACTTGGTGCATGTATAAGTGAAAAAAAAAACATGGATCTCCTAAATAGCATAATGTTTCATATCATGGCTCTAGAATTTTGGAGCACTGTGACTACATGGAAGATATATATTGTTCAGCCTTTTTCAGGTATGTCTGAGTCTTCATGATCCCAGTTACTGTTTTATTGGCAGATTCCCTAGTGATTAGCTATTTTTTTCTCCAGCTCATTTTCATAACTGACTAATGGAGGCAGAGGAAAGTGATTACCAGGGTCATACAGCTCATATTCCTCTGAAGTCAGATTCTAACTCAATAAGATGAATCTTACTAACTCTAAACTCAGTGTTTTATCCACTGTGCCATATAGCTGCCTCCATATAATATCTACCATATTTACTTTTATATTTAAAAGAAGGATAAGACTTTCACAATCTCCCTTATTTTTATTTTTTTATATTTTATTATGAAATTGAATTCATCCCTTACTTGGTTGTCAGTCCTCCAGTTGCCCTTACCTTAAGATTTAACTATATCATCCCCCCATTCAAATACATCCTTATTATGTCTAAGATCAAATATGAAATATTTTATTTGGCTTAATAGACCTTTGAAAACTAACCCATTTCCAACCTTTCTAGCTTTCTTACTCCTTATTCTCCATCCCTGGACATGTCCTCTATATTCCAGTGACACTAGATTTCAAACTGTTTCTCCAAACTCCATCACAATTATCTGAATGCTTTTCGGTGTCTTCCCCATGTCTGAAATACATTTCCAACTCATCTTGTCCTACTGGTTTCACTACCTTTCTTCATGTCTCAGCTAAAATCATATCTTCTGTAAGAAATCTTTCCAGGTCATTCATCTTAGAGCTTTCTTTCTGATATTACTTGCATTTTCCTGTATATATTTAATTTTACAAAGTGATTTAAATATTGTCACATAATGCCCCCATTTTTGTCCTTTAGACTGTGAGATACTTGAGAGTATTGATGGAATTTTTTGCCTTTCTTTTTTATCTCAGCACAAAGAACAATGTCTGGTAGAGTATGCATTTAATAAATGCTGAATCAAGGGGCTAAATATTAGTATTGTTAAGTTTATGAGAAAAAGTAATTAGTTAGTCAGAGAACAAATCATAGAAACAATAATTTCATTGAGGAAAATGACAATGGTGAGACATCATTCCAAACCTTATGGGATGCAGCCAAAGCAGTAGTCAGAGGTAAATTCATATCCCTGAGTGCATATATTAAAAAATTAGGGAGGGAAGAGATCAATGAATTGGAAATGCAAATCAAAAAACTTGAAAGCAAACAAATTAAAAACCCCCAAAAGAAAACCAAACTAAAGATCCTAAAAATTAAGGGAGAGATTAATAAAATCAAAAGTGATAGAACTATTGAACTAATAAATAAGACTAGAAGCTGGTACTTTGAAAAAACAAACAAAATAGACAAATTACTGGTCAATCTAATTAAAAAAAGGAAAGAAGAAAAGCAAATTAACAGTATCAAAGATGAAAAGGGGGACCTCACTTCCAATGAAGAGGAAATTAAGGCAATCATTAAAAACTACTTTGCCCAATTATATGGCAATAAATATGCAAACCTAGGCAATATGGATGAATATTTACAAAAATATAAACTGCCTAGACTAACAGAAGAAGAAATAGAATTCTTAAATAATCCCATATCAGAAAAAAATATCCAACATTCTGTCAAAGAACTCCCTAAGAAAAAATCCCAAGGGACTGATGGATTCACAAGTGACTTCTATCAAACATTCAAAGAACAGCTAATCCCAATACTATACAAACTATTTGACATAATAAGCAAAGAGGCAGTTCTACCAAATTCCTTTTATGACACAAACATGGTACTAATTCCAAAGCCAGGCAGGTCAAAAACAGAGAAAGAAAACTATAGACCAATCTCCCTAATGAATATAAATGCAAAAAATCTTAAATAGGATATTAGCAAAAAGACTCCAGCAAGTGATCAGGAGGGTCATTCACCATTATCAAGTAGGATTTATACCAGGAATGCAGGGCTGGTTCAATATTTGGAAAAACATCTGCATAATTGACCATATCAACAAGCAAACCAACAAAAATGACATGATTATCCCAATAGATGCAGAAAAAGCCTTTGATCAAATACAATACCCATTGCTATAAAAAACACTAGAAAGTATAGGAATAGAAGGGTCGTTCCTAAAATTAATGAACAGTATATATCTAAAACCATCAGCTAACATCATCTGCAATTGGGATAAACTAGATGCATTCCCAGTAAGATCAGGAGTGAAAGAAACAAGGATACCCATTATCAACTATATTATTTAACATTGTACTAGAAACACTAGCAGTAACAATTAGAGAAGAAAAATAAATTGAAGGCATTAAAATAGGCAAGGAGAAGACCAAGTTATCACTCCTTGCAGATGATATGATGGTCTACTTAAAGAATCCTAGAGAATCAACTAAAAAGCTAATGGAAATAATCAACAGCTTTAGCAAAGTTGCAGGATACAAAATAAACCCGCATAAGTCATCAGCATTTCTATATATTTCCAACACAGGTCAGCAGCAAGAACTAGAAAGAGAAATCCCATTCAAAATCACCTTAGACAAAATAAAATACTGAGGAATCTATCTCCCGAGACAAACACAGGAACTATATGAACACAACTACAAAACACTCTCCACACAACTAAAATTAGACTTGAGCAACTGGAAAAACATTAACTGCTCATAGGTAGGATGAGCCAATATAATAAAAATGAACATCCTACCCAAACTTATTCATCTATTTAGTGCCATAGCCATTGAACTTGCAAAAATTAATTTTATTGATTTAGAAAAAAAAACATAATAAAGTTCATTTGGAAGAACAAAGGATCAAGGATATCCAGGGAAATAATTAAAAAAAATAAATAAGAAGGAAGGTGGCCTTGCAGTCCTAGATCTCAAACTATATTATAAAGTAGCATTCATCAAAACAATTTGGTACTGGCTAAGAGACAAAAAGGAGGATCAGTGTTACAAGGGAATCACTTTAAAAGACTGATATATATTAATTTAAGGTCGCCAAGGAATCAGCTATGTAATTCCTAAATGAAAAACTCAAGTCAGCCGTCAGCCTTTTTTGGAGTTTAATTACAATAGGAGTAAGAAAGGAATTAGAGATAGAGAGAGAGAAAAAGGGAGAGAAGGGAATAGGGCTTAAATACCCCTTCTGTTTAGGCTGAGCCAAAAGGCCCAAGCCCTTAGATAGCTGGGGCAAAGAAAAGAGATCAGTCCCTATCACTCACGTGTCCAAAATGAAGAAACAGTCTCAGAGGCCCCCACCTTCAGCTTCCTTCAGAGCAAGCCTTCTCAGAGCCCAGGAACCACACCGACCAAAACCTCAACCACCTCCCTGAGTCTTCAGACCCCCTATCTTTAAGGAAACCCTCCAAGTTGCCTCCCCTCAGTCCTCACATCTACCAATCTCTGTTCATCAATTTCCCTGTCAATGGAGGCTCTAGCTTAACCCAGGACCGCCCAGAGGTTTCTGGCTTTTGCACATGTCTGTTGAAGGTCATATTTTCAAATGATTAAATCTTTACTCCTTTGCTACAGCCCTTTCTAAATCCTGTTAACTTGAGTAGGGTAGAGATTGGAATAATTAAATTTTGATCTAGGCTGCAGCCCTTGCTCAATCCTATTAGGACTGAATAGGGTGGAGATTTATTCCAAGTATCTCCATTGTATCAATTCTAAAATCAATCAAGACTCAAAGAAATTCCTGTTCTATGCTTAAGCATAGGTCAAAGTCCTTTCCATTGTTCAGCAAAGGGTTTCTGTCCTAAAGTAATCTTAAGAAGGGAAGAGAAAGAACCTCCCATGCCAATGGGTTTCCCATTCCAATAGACTATCAGTAAGAAATTTTCCAAGTATGAAATATCCCAATGGTGAAATTTCCAACATTTATAAGTCTAAGGAAATTTGAGGTTTACATCAGTGGAATAGACTTGGGGTAAGTGACCTCAGCAAGACAGTATATGACAAACCCAAAGACCCCAGCTTCTTGGACAAAAAACCCATCATTTGACAAAAAACTACTGGGAAAACTGGAAGACAGTGTGGGAGAGATTAGGTTTGGATCAACACCTCACACCCTACACCATGATAAACTCTGAATGAGTGAATGACTTGAATTTAAAGAAGGAAACTATAAGAAAAGTAGGTGAACACAGAATAGTATACATGTCCGACCTGTGGGAAGGGAAAGACTTTAAAGCCAAGCAAGACATAGAAAGAGTCACAAAATGTAAAATAAACAATTTTGATTACATCAAATTAAAAAGGTTTTGTACAAACAAAACCAATGAAACCAAAATGAGAAGGGAAGCAACAAATTGGGAAACAATTTTCATAACAAAAACTTCCAACAAAGGTCTAATTACTCAAATTTATAAAGAGCTAAATCAATTGTACAAAAAATCAAGCCATTCTCCAATTGGTAAATGGGCAAGGGACATGAACAGGCAGTTCTCAGCCAAAGAAATCAAAACTATTAATAAGCACATGAAAAAGTGTTCTAAATCTCTTATAATCAGAGAGATGCAAATCAAAACAATTCTGAGGTATCACCTCACACCTAGCAGATTGGCCAACATGACAGCAAAGGAAAGCAATGAATGCTTTGTGGGAATGTGGCAAAGTCTGGACATTAATTCATTGCTGGTGGAGTTGTGAATTGATCCAACCACTCTGGAGGGCAATTTGGAACTATGCCCAAAGAGCAATAATAGACTGTCTGCCCTTTGATCCAGCCATTGCACTGCTGGGTTTGTACCCCAAAGAGATAATAAGGAAAAAGACTTGTACGAGAATGTTCAAAGCTGCTCTCTTTGTGGTGGCCAAAAATTGGAAAATGAGGGGATGCCCTTCCATTGGAGAATGGCTGAACAAATTGTGGTATATGTTGGTGTTGGAATACTATTGTGCTAAAAGGAATAACAAAGTGGAGGAATTCCATGGAGTCTGGAATAACCTCCAGGAAGTAATGCAGAGCAAAAGGAGCAGAACCAGGAAAATATTGTACACAGAGACTGTGGTACAATTAAATGTAATGGACTTCTCCATTAGTGTCAATACAATGTCCCTGAACATTCTTCAGGAATCTATGAGAAAAAACACTATCCTCACGCAGAGGACAAACTGTGGGAGTAAAAATACCGAGGAAAAGCAACTATTTGACTACAGGGTTTGAGGGGATATGACTGAGGAGAGACTCTAAATGAATACTCTAATGCAAATACCAACAACATTAAAATGGGTTCAAATCAAGAACAGATGTGATACCCAGTGGAATCACACTATGGGAGGGGTGATGGGAAGGGGGTAGGAAAAGAAAATGATTTTTGTTTCCAAGGAATAATGTTTGAAAATGATCAAATAAAATAATGTCTAAAAGGAAAAAAAAACGAAAAAGACAATATGACGTAGTATATAGTATTTGTAAGGTTTGTGAAATATTTATGTACATTATCTCTGTATTCCCATGGAATCAGGGTTCCTCACTTCTATTCCCACTCTCACTGGCAAGTTAGTTTCTCACAATACAGATTAACTATCTCCTCTGGAGTTCTTTCTCCAAGGGTCTATTCACATTGGCAAGCAAGATCTAAGAGGATGAATACATGCTATATTTGTCTACCACTTTGAGATTCAGTTTTTTCCTCAGTAAAAAGGGAAGAATGATTTCTACACAGGTACTAAAAATACAAGAAAGATTATAATGTAGGGGGCAGCTGGTTGGTTCAGTGGATTGAGAGCTAGGCCTAGAGATGGGAGGTGCTAGGTTCAAATCTGGCCTCAGACACTTCCCAGCTGTGTGACCCTGGGCAAGTCACTTGACCCCCATTGCCTATCCCTTAACACTCTTCTGCCTTGGAGCCAATACACAGTATTGACTCCAAGACGGAAGGTAAGGGTTTAAAAAAAGGTTATAACATAATCAATATTCAACCATTAAATAATAGAATCATGTCAGTTATTGTATGTTATTACTATAATAACAATTGTTAAATATTCAAAATAAATGAAATATAATCCCTGCATTCAAAAAGCTTTTATTTACATTGTGTATGCAGGATATAAACATTTAAAAAGGACCTACAAAATACATGTATTAAGTAAAAAATCAGCAAGGATAAACTAATTATTATATTATTTTAGAGAAGAGAATGCCTACTTTGGGTGACTTGGAGAGATTAAAGAATATGGTATAGAGGAGATGGTTCTTGATTAGAGCCTTGAATGAGAGATAGGATTCAAACAACCTAGTTATGAAGAGGACTTGGATATGTAAAGACTTGGACAAAAACTTTACATCTCACATTTATCACCTCTGCTTTCTGAGACAGGTCTAGGTGTATGATCTATATTTGTCCAGCAGTTCCTAGAGAAGTATAGCCTTAGTAATATGGGTTGTGATTTTAGTTGATGGGGGTATCTTATGATATTGATGAAGTCACAGCTCTTTTAGGTATTTGAAATATAGCTTAGGGAGGGAGGTGGAGTGTGAGCAATCCCAAATTCCATAGGATGAATCTCCAGGAGAAGACTTGTCTTGTTCAAAGTGTTCTATGGGTAGGCAACCACATGGACCTGGGAAAGAATTGGCTTATGTCTAAGAGTATCCTTAAATACTATGTCTGACCACTGTGCAACTTTTTCTTGGAAGAGAATGAAGTAACCTTCCAGTAACTGCCTAATAAAGCAAGAATGTACAGTGAAGAAGAAGGAAGTCTAAGGAAAGAAGGTGAATAAAGACTCTTTACCATAATGTAGATTGCATGGAGATACAAATCTGAAGACCAAGATGTTCAGTCTAAATAGGAAGACATGAACTTAAAGCATATAGTTACTTCCCTGGGGAATATATCTACTTTTTAATTGCTTTTTTTTCCCCTAAAGCACTTATTCAATGGAATGGAGAATATTTTGCTATAAATGAGCATCTATATTATAGACTACAAAATGAAAGTGAGAATATTCTCTTACAACAAAAGAAAATGAAGTAAATATTTTGTGCTTTTTGTTATATTTTTCCTGGAGGAAAATGTTTTGATTGTTTATAAGTAGGATGGTTCTTTTTATAAAAGAGCTATTAAAAGTTTATTGCTTTGAAATAAAGAATGGTAGGAAACACTCTTTTCCTAAGAAAGAAGCATCACTATTATGAAGAATTTGAGAAGATACTATACACTGAAAAAATATGTTGCATAGAAATGATTGCAGGACCATGCTGGTGAGTGGATAGGGAAGAATGGACAATTGATATTCTCTCAGGAATTAAATTTTAGTTAGGCAGCATCCATCCAATTAATGTACAGTGCAGAAAACCTATAAAGCAGGGAAATAACAAGGGAAGATTATGGATCCAGAGGAGTTGAGTGGAAATTAGCCCTGGTGTAATCAGTAACTTACATAGTCAATGTGTGATTTTCCCTTCTCTAAGTATACCCTAAACAGATGGTTTCTTCATATTTATTCACTTTTACACAGGATACATGGGGTTCTATGATAGCACCTTTTGACATGTATCTTTTTTTTACTATTATTACTCATGGCTTTTGTTTTTGGTGGTGTATATATTCTAGTTTTATAAGAGAAAGGTTTTATTTTTTTCTTATCCCTTTTTATTAAATGGCTGTCAAAATAAAAATCTTCTGACTTAGTTAATCCTATCAAATACAGCTCTCAGAATTAGTTTTTATTCAAGTTGAATGAATACCCTTGAAGGGGCTATACCGGTAAACTTCTTTGGAGGAACCCACACTGAAAGTGTTGGATCTCAATGGCATATTCAGAAATAAAAACATATGTGATTTATTCAATACCATGAAATATCTGAATAAGCTCATATCACAACATATGTAATATTAAATGGCTGAACATCTTAGCACACATCTTGATAGGAAACATAGACTTACTCAGAGAAATACAGCTAATATGTCAGAAATTGACTATATGCCCAAGAGTTCTATGGAAACATAGTATAGTTGATAGAGTACTAAGTTTGAAGAGAAATGAGCTTGTTTCAAATCGATAAACTACATACATACTCCTTGAGTAGTAGCTATAAAAAAGCATCTGGCTTTGAAGTAAAAGGGTAGAATAGCCCATGATGAGGAAGAGACAGAACTTTGTAAAGGACTTCAGAAATAAGTAGAAGTTGGAAGCAGAGAGAAATTCTACATCCAATGACATTGGACAAATCATCTGAACTCTGTTATAATGTCTTCATTTGTTAATTGATTAGTTTGATTTTGTTAGCTTCTTGGTTAAGAGCAAAATATTATTGATGTATAAGGCCACTTCTTTACATGCCATGCTCTGAAAAGAATTAAACCTTTGAGAAGAAAATTCCCATTTCTATTAATTATTTTTGTTATTTTTTTTCTTAGAATCTTATGTCATATTGGTCCTGCATCTTTTTTTTACCAGTAAAATGCATTTCCTTATTATAACTAAATTGCTTTAATGTTCATATTTTTAAATTTAAGAATATTATAATGTCTTCCATTGAGAGAAAAATATCTTAAGATGAACAATTTAATTTAGATTCTATGATTTCCTACCAAGGTACATCTCATGTGATTTTTGAGCACCTCTTCATTATGAATTGTACTTGAGACTTTTCATTTGAGAAAAATGATCTCAATACTGTCCAGAACAGTTTAATTCCCTACTTTTTGTAGATAATATGTTAGCATGATGTTTCCAAGGAAAGAGTTTATTCTAAAGTGCTATGGTTGCATAATGAATTACTTTGATTTAATTTGGAATTGCCCAGAGATTGATTTTTTTTATCTTTGATCTTCCATAGCACCTCACACAGTGCTTCTCAAAGTGTATTTACTGAGTAAATATTCATTAAATGATTCCAATTTTTTTTCACTATAAGGATATGGTAAGATAAACAGTTAGCTCCTTTGTATTACAGGATTTAGAAATGGAAAATAGGATAGATAAAAATTCATTATAACCTACTCATTTTATATATCAGAGAATTGGGTATTTAGAGCTATCAGAAAATTTGGAGCTATTAAAATTCAACCCATTTTATATTTGAAGAAACCAAGGCCAAGGACATTAACCTTTTGCACAAGATTAAACTTGCAATGGGTGATAGAGTTAGGAATCAATTCCAGATTGGCAAAAAAAGAAACAGACATTTAGTAATGTAGTGGAGTAACTAAAGAGGAAAGAATCTTGAACATAACTTGTAGTTTATTGGGATACTTATACTCTACAGTATTTATTTGACTAGGATACACAATTTGTTTTATGACTACAAAATAGATTTTTTCTTTTCAGCCTTGTCTCCCACATACCCACAAAGATCAAAGCTTCCTCATACCTCAGATGAAAATTTGCTTACACTGTTGAAACGTAAAGAGTGCTATACAGGGTAGTGAAACATATAGAGATGAACAGACACAGCATGCAACTTTCAATTAATTAATCAAATGTGTCATTGATGATATTTCTTGTCAAATGGGTTCAATTATTTTCTCTTTGAGTATTACTTCAGCATATAGATAGACCGTATTTTTTATGAGTTCCTATTCCACAGCTCCAACTGCTGACTGAAAATCACCATGTGAATGACTCATGGGCACCTTAAATATACAAAAGTAGAACTTGCTATCTTTCCACCTAATCCTATTGATGCCATTAACTTTTATATTCTTAACAATAATATGATCATCTTTTCAGACATGCAGATTGACAACTTCGTGGTCATCCAAAATGCTTCATCCTTGATATCAAATAAATGACCAAGTCTTTGTTTATTAATGCATAAAATTTCCCCAAACATGCCATTCTCTCCATTAACATGGCTACTGTCTTTGTCTAAGCCTTTATTATTTATCAGCTGCTTTTGCTTTCAAGAATCATGAAAACTTGTTCCTTTACCTCTATTTTTACCCAATCATCTTCATTTATTATTTAGCTATTTGTTAATGTTTTCATCAATTTTTTATACCCAGGTCAAGTGATGAATGCTCTAAGAAATAAAAATTCCTGGTATGCCCAATGGGAAGGAAACAATCTGTCATCTGAACTTAAATGTATTTTACTATTATTTTGAAATAAGGAGTAGCTTTGATGTAAGAGAAACTGTATTAAAATATTGCCTCTGAAAATTGCTACCTGTGTGGTTTGGGGGCAACTAATTGAGCTCCATGGACTTTATTTATGAAATGAGATGATGGTGGTTAGGCTATGCATGCTGCATTGTTTTCTTCCCTGAATATCTCTATGAACATACACTTATTAGAATCTAGTTATCATTTTAATAGCTATATTCCTATTCTTTTGAGATGCTAACTTTCACTAGTGAATCAACTACATTCCTTTTGACCCTATATCTTCCAGATCACTATGTAGAGTCCATTCCATTTCATTACGTAGAAAATAAATATTTTAACAAATACATGAATTAATTTAGTGTTCAGTGATGACCTACCAAAGCTAGACTGATAATCCCTCCTAAAATGTTTAAATTATATATAGGAAATTACTTGGTCATTGAGAGAATTAGCATAAAAAAGTAGCTAGAGGGCCAACAGAGGCCAAAACAACCTCAATTCAAGTCTGTCCTCTGCCACATACCAGCTGTGTGATAAACTTGGACAAGACATTTAGCTTCTCAGCACCCCAGGTAAAGTTCTAAGGCTATACTCTTGTCTAGAAAGTGCAGATACATATTAATAGTGGGAACTTCACTTAAATTTTTCTCTGTCAGTGAAATCCCAGGTCCAACTAAGACATACCAATTACTCATAAGCTATCAGTCAACAAGACTGAAGTAAATAAGAACCTTATCATTGTGCATTATATTCCAAACACTGCGCTAAGTACTAAGAATACAAATATGAGTAAAAATAAAGGTGATAATATTGCTCCACAGAACTTATATTCTACAAGAAGGAAATTACAAATAGAAATAGAAAAGGGAAGGAAGATCTCTGCCTTTAGGAAGACCCACATGGAAACATGGAGAAGAATGTCTAGAAATTCAAAAATATGTTTCAGAGATGAATGAAAGAGAAGAAATATGTGGTCTGGGTACTTTCCTTAAAAATTGAAGTACCAAGAAGATCAGACTTATTTTAATAGGAAGGGGTTCAATGGACCAGAATGATTTTCTAAGGTGAGAAAATCACAGTGAAAGAAGAAAGATATAGAGTAAGAAAACTGTGGTAACACAGTGGAGAAAGATAATTAGAGGAATAAGGGGGAAAATGGCTTGTGAGGAAAAGAATGAACTTGACTGTCAAGTATTTTCCTTTAAAAGGAAGTCCCAGGGGATGCTGAGTTATATGGGAATGTAGTTTCATGGGCAGAGTGACCTTACAGGTGAGAGGACCAGAGACATTGAGTAAAATTCCCTGGGAAGAAAGCTGCTGTAGTTAAAAAAAAGTCACCATGTGCTAGGCATCAAGGCAGAAAAGATGAGAGGAAAGAAAAAAAAATATAGAAGGAGGGAATGATATAGAGAAGAAAGAAGGGAAGATAAGAAGGAAGGAAGGGAGGGAGGGAGGGAGGAAGGGAAGAAGGAAGGAAGGAAGGAAAGAAGGAAGAAAGGAAGGAAGGAAGAAAGAAAGGAAGGGAGAGAGGGAGGGAGGAAGGAAAGAAGGAAGAAAGGAAGGAAGGAAGGAAGGAAGGAAGGAAGGAAGGAAGGAAGGAAGGAAGGAAGGAAGGAAGGAAGGGAGGGAGGGAGGAAGGGAGGAAGGAAGGAAGGAAGGAAGGAAGGAAGGAAGGAAGGAAGGAAGAAAGGAAGGAAGGAAGGAAGGATGGAAGGAAGGAAGGAAGGGATAGAGGGAGGGAGGAAGGGAGGAAGGGATAGAGGGAGGAAGTAAGAACAACTCTTCCTTAAATTGATTTATTTTTTTTCCTTGAAAAGATTAAAAACACATTTAAGAATAACCTATTCAGGGATAGCCAGGTAAAAGAAAATGTGGTTACAGTGCCATATCTGCAGTCCAGAGGACCTGGGTTCAAAATCTGGCTTTAGACACTTCTTAGCTGACACTTTCTTAGTCTGACTCTGGGCAAGTTACTTAATGATTGTACAGTTCTATAGCCCAATTTGAATGATTCCAGGTTATTCTCCAGTATGCTTGTATCACTTCAAAGTTCCAAAAATAGAGAATGAGCCCCAGTTTTATCATATTCCCACCAATGTTATAACTTTCCATTTTTTGTTATTTTAACTAGTCTCAGAGGAGTGAGGTGACACCTCAGAATTTTTTTTTAATTTGGATTTCACTAATTAACAATTATTTAGAGCATTTATTCAAATGACTAAAGATAATTTTAATTTCTTTTTCTGAGAATTACCCATTAATTTTCTTTGCGCATTTACTAATTGAGGAATTCTTTATTAATGATATGACTTAGTTCTTTATATATCTGAGAAATGAAGCTGTTGTCAGAGATAATTGCTAATTGTTGTTCTCATTTTGTTAATTTTTTCTACTACTAGTTACATTGTTTTTGTATATGCAAAACTTTTTATTTTAATTTAATGTAGTCAAAGTTGTATATTTTATTTTATAATACACTCTATGTCTTATTTGGACTTTTTTCACTTATCCAAAGATCTTACAAGTAATCTATTCCATTCTCCTCTAATTTGTGCAGGGTTTGACCTTTTATTTAAAAACTTTATATACTAAATCATGTATCTATTTTGAGTTTAGGTTAATATTTGGCATGAGACATTAGTGTGCATCTAGTTTATATCATATTGTTTAGCAGTTTTCCCAGCAGTTTTAGTAGAATAGCAAGTTCTTTCAAAAGCTTTGGATTTGTCAAACATTAGATTATTATCATCATTTACTTCTTCATTTTAAATGACTAATTTATTCAATTGATATATTACTCTATTTATTAGACAGTATCAAATTGTCTGATGGTTATCACTTTATTAGACAATTTGAGATCCATCACAACTAAATCATCTTCTTTCATATTTTAAATTTAATTTCCTTGATATTCTTGGCCTTTGATTATTCTAGATGAAGTATATTATTTCTTCTAGGTCTATTAAATAACCTCTGTGTAGTTTCATTGGTACAACACTGAATAGATAAAGCAACTTAGGTAGAATTGTCATTCTTTTTTATATTGGCTCAGCTTATCCATAAGCAATTAAGTTTTTTTTTCTTTTTATATTGAACTTTAGGTCAAAAGTATTATATACTTTTGATCATAAAGTTTCTTGGTTTGTCTTGACAAATTGACTGATACTTCATATTTTCTACAATAATTTTCAATGGGTTTTTTCTTTCTGTCTCTTGCTGCTGGACTTTCTTGACAGTAGAGAAAAATGCTGATGACATTGGTGAGTTTGTTTTATATCCTACAACTTTGCTAAAATTGTTAATTGTTCCAATATTTTTGGTTAATTCTCTATGTCAACATATCATCCACAAACAGTTATAGATTTATTTCTGCATTGCCTTTTCTGATTCCTTTTTATTTTATTGTTCTAGTTAGCATTTCGAGGACAATAATAAATACTAGGGATAATACATCAGGTTGTATTTCATATCTCTATAAACAGCTAGGTAGTAAAGTCAAAAGCTTGCTTGTCTTGGAGTCAGGGAAGACCTAAGGTCAAATTTGACTTCTGATTCTTGCTCCCTATATAAAATTCCACAATTAGATATTTCTCAGTATCATTTTACTCATCAACAATACAAAAGATCTCTTCACTCCTGGAATTCTTTCTAATTCTGAACTATATAATGTTCTGATATGAACTATAATTCAACATCATACCATGATCTGGCATGTGAATATGGTTAAAGTGGAGAAAACAGGTGGCATCTCTTGACTAATTCTATTTCTATGCTAATATGTAGCAAATTGTATTCAGCATCTTATTATTGGAGCAGATTTTGTCTTAAAGAGAGAATATAGTCAATTTTATTTGAACAGTTTTCATGTTTGTATTCAAGGCACTAAAATTGTAGAGGTTCATTTCAATCTACTTTGATTTCTTCAATTTCTGCTCCCTGTTCCACCACATGCCATACATGTATATAATCACCTTTAAAATAATAAGAGTAATGTAACTTCTTTTTTTTGGCTCCCTATTCCTCTAGTCTTCTTGCCCCTCTCATCTCTACTTCCCAATTTCATTTTTTTTTACCTTTGATAAATGATTTAATCCTCATTTCATATAACTCACACACACATACACACATATACATATGAAAATGAAAAAAAATTAGCTAAAAATTACTTGAGTATGCACTTATCTGTATAACTTTATAAAGAATATAGAATATTTATAAAATATGTGTCATAGGGGGCAGCTGGGTATCTCAGTGGATTGAGAGCCAGGCCTAGATATGGGAGGTCCTATGTTCAAATCTGGCCTCAGAAACTTCCTAACTGTGTGACTCTGGGCAAGTCACTTGACCCCCATTGCCTAGCCCTTATCACTCTTCTTTTGGAGCCAATACACAGTATTGACTCCAAGATGGAAGGTAAGGGTTTAAAAGAAATATGTGTCATAAAAAAGTATATGTAACATGAAATATATATTTATATATATGCTAATACATAGGTATGTATCTATTTGAATCTATTGCTTTAAAATATTCACATTTGTATAAAAATAATTGTTTCTATCCATTCCATCCTCTGAGGAAATCCTACAATTAAGAATATTGCCTGATTGTGAGATAGGTCAAATGATTTGTGATTCCATTGATTAATCTGAGTCATCCCCTGGTAGAGATTACAGCTAATCTTTAGCTTTTCATATACCCTTCTGGTGTCTATAGCCTTTCACAAATACCCTATAGAAACAAACTAAAGTTATGAGTCCTTTTTCTAGTCCTCTTACTATTTTGTAGACTTTGTATTCTCTAATTGTTCAGATGTTGTTTTTAACTATTTAAAAAAGGACTATTAATCCACTTTCCTTACTAGTCCGAATGTTTACTTTAAAGAATTTTTATTTTGCAATTTATAAATATGTAGCCTCCTTAAACCTATCTTGTGTCTCTATTAACCTTTTTCTCCACTGAAATGTTTGGCCTTGTAGGACTGGGATAGTCCATGGACTATAACCATAGAAATTAACCAGATGTGAAAAACATGAATTTTGCATCTGTAAAAATCATTCCTCATTAATACTCACAACAAAAACAACAATGATAGTGAGGATACTCTTTAATAGTGAACCTAGTATTTACATTTACTTTAAGGTTTACAATGTGTTTTATAAATATTATATCATGTTTATCCTGACAAAAACTTTTAAAAGAAAATGTTGTAATTATCCACATTTCACAGATAAGAAAACTGAGGCAGATGAGAGTAAGTAACTTGCCTAATTCCATATAACTAACATGTTTCTGAGGATGGAATAGAACTCAGACTTTCCTGACTCCAGATCTAGAGCTTTATCCATTGTGCCATCAGTTGCCTGAGTATATAGATCTAAAATTCATTGAAATGAGCATAGACTCCGGAGTCAGGACACCTAGGTTCTACTCTTGGCCCTGATTCAAACTACCAATGTAATCTTAGTCAAAGCCTTTAAACTTAATGGCCTTTTATTTCTTCATATGTAAAATGAAGAGTTCTCTTTTTGCTCTATAGATATGATATTATTATCCAAAATGCCATCAGAAAGAGGCATGGTTGTGGAAGAAGGTGAGTGGAAAATCATGGGCTTGTTATGTGAGCCTTTTGATATACCTGAAATTTAAAGAACAAAAATTCCCTGATTGTTAAGAGAATTGTCTGCATCAAGTACATGCTATAACATGGACATGGATCACATAGGATGAAAAAATGAAGATGGATTTTGTATTATTCAATAAATCAGGGAAAAATCTATTTTCAAGATTATATATGTAGTTGAGATATCTAATTATTTGTATCACATATACATACTTGTGATATATACATATTATACCTATACAAGTAAATGTATACATTTAATGTAACAATATAATTCCCAGAGAAGGAATCTCTTTTCTTATTTAAAAAATTGAAAAATTTGGTCATAAAATAATCTGGAATTCACTCAACAAAGATTATTTTGACACAATTTCTCTAAGACATATTTAGCTAAAAAGATGATATGTGATGTTTTCATATTTTAATTCAATAATTCATTATAATGGAAAATGGTGGTACTTGCCTGCCTTTATCATCCATTTCTGAATATTATGTGGTTTATTGTCTCTGAACCTAGATTTCTAATAAATTGATATAAATAAAGATGATTATAAATATCCGCAACTTTATATCAACATAATAAAATTTTCCCATTGTAAAAATATTCTTGATATGCAAATTGTCATTGCTAAGTTGATTTATTTTCTTCTTTAAAGTTTGAGAGTTTTTGTTTGTTTGCTTTCTTTAGTGGGTAGGAAAACTTCTGATTTTATTATTGTAAGTAGTATCCAATGATATACTCCTACTAATGATGAATATCACCTAATTTGGACCTTGTGGATTTACAGAATTTCTAGAAGACGCTGAGAGATTGAATGACTTGCCTACAGCCATAGAGCCCACAGCTGTCAGAGATATTTCTTGGCCCCTGACCATTCTGACTCTAAGATCAGCTCTATTCATCCCAACACTATGCTACATATTTTGATATTACTACTGTTCTATAAATAAGACCCCATCAGACTAATGAGTGTATAGTAAATGTCATTCCACAAAATCATACACTCATATAATCCTAGATCCTGAATTTAGAAACGTATGTAAAAGGTCATCTAAGTGATTTTTCCATTCTGAAAGACAAAGAACTTGAAGTTCATAAATGAGAACTGACCTATTATAGAGCACTCAATACGTTATATGAGTGCATAATATTTGTAAACTCAAAGTAATGACACCTATGCCCTTAACATATCTTGTTTTAAGTTGGAAGAAGAAAGAAAAGGAACTTGAAAAGATCCATGAATGACCAGAAACTATTTCCATATTAACCTTAAGAAAAAATTATCACCTAAACTGTTTAGCATGTCTCATACAGTGCCCTCACCTATCATGGGAGTTACATTCTAGAGACTCCCACAATAGAGGAAATTGGCAAAGTAAAGTATATATATATAAATATATATATATATATATATATATATATGTTTGTGTGTGTGTATGTGTATTTTTTTCCACACTCTTATTAACCTATAGTCACTGAACCAATTAGCACCCAGCATACAGAACACAGCATTGTGGTTGGTTATCTTTCATTCCACCTGCCAACAATGTGACACAATAAGTGTTACTCCATGACACAAAATTAGATATATGTTTTTGAAAAACCTGGGATACAGTAAAGCCACAATAAGTGAACTGCAATATAGTGAGGAACGACTGTGTATGCCCCTTTCTTTACTCTGATTCTGCTATCACTCTTACACAATTACTTATCATCTCAAACTGATCTCGTGTAGTAGACTATTAATTGGTCTCTCTGCCTCTAGTCTCTCTACATTCTAGTTATACAAATTTTCATTGTCCTGTGCTCCTCTACCAATTTTTTGAAGGCATACTTTACAACATAGATATTGAGGTCATGGGTATGACAGTAGGCTTCAAATTTATGTCTAAATTGTTATGTAATTTGAATTTATTATTTATAAATTTGTCTTAATGCATATTTATTTTGCTATATTATTGTTAAGTCAATCAGTATGTTTAAGATTGAACAGATCATTATTGTGAATGAGGGTTGTATTGAAATAAAACAAATGGCATTGAATGCAAAAGCAAGAATTGTGAATAGAATTCTATTTCCCATCAACAGGATTATTCCTAGAACTTAGAGGGTATGAATATAACCATGTGATACTGTTTTGGCTCTGGGAACTTGGATATCTTTGTGTTGCCAATGAGATTGCCCTCTTTATTATCATTACTCTTCCTCATCTTTACTCTCTGAATATTTCCTTGATTCAAATCATCCCTGCTGGCTGTCTCATTCTATTTTTTGCCTATCTCTCATGATTAATCTATTAAGACAACTTTCTTTCTAAACTTGGTGCATTCTCTTTTTCTCCCCTTACTCTCTGAAGACTCTGCCAGTTTGGTTTTCAACATCGTTATTTAATTGAAACTGTTCAATTCCAGATTACTAGTGAATTCTTCCTTACCAAATATAATGCTTATATTTCTTGACCTCTTTGCAAATTTGGCTACAATAAATTAATTACTTCTCCATAATCACTTCTCTTTAGTTTTTTTATTTTGTGTGTGTGTGTGTGTGATATCATTCTCCAGTGATCTTTCTCCCACCCATCAGACCACTCCTCCTAAGTTTCTATTGCTGAATCTTTACCCACATTATATCTTTTAACAATGAGTGTCCCCTCAGACCATTTCCTGGATCCTCTTCTTTTTTCTTACTCTCAGTATTATCTTGTTTTGTGGTTTCATCAGGTCTATAACTTCAATTATCATTCCTATAGAGAATTCTCAGATTTATTTATCCAGAACTAACCTCTGTCCTGACCTCTATTCCTGAATCTATATCTGTTCATTGGACATCTAAAGTTGGCATGATATAGATATTTTAAATTCAGTATATCTTAAACTGAACTCATTATAATCTTCCCCCAAACTTTTCTCTTTCAAGCTCCCTTACTTCTATCTATGATGCCACTGTCTTCTCAGTTACCTTTCTCTCCTCTAACCCTGCAACTACCCTGGTTTAGGAACTCCTCCTCTCACACCTGAACTATTACTTACCCTTGGTCTCACTATCTCAATTCTCATACCACTCCAAAATATTCTCCATTTGACAACTAAATTTATCCCCTAAAGTGCAGGTCTGACCATATCTTACACACGTCTATCAATACAATTGAATGTTCCATTAGCTTGTTCTCTCTTCAATTACTGGGCTATTCTTGGGCATTTTTGCCTTTCTTTCTATCCTCAATGCTTATCACAGTGCCAGACATGTAGAAGAATATTAATAAATACTTGTTGACTCAATTAGTTGGGGAGTGGATCATGGGATCTATCCAAACCCAGAGAATGAGTGGGTATTATATATGCCAAGGTAAAAGAGAAATATATGCATATAGATTAGTGTGAGTTCTCTCTCTTTATGAAAGATGTAGATATCTCTAAATAGAGATCTAAAACATCTCTCTATCCATATTCTATCATCTACCTCTCTAGGTATATCTCTATGTTATAATCAGGACATGTCTCATGTAAAAAATAATATATATGAATTGAGACTTAAAGGAAATTAGATATTGTAGCTTAGGATATAAAGTATATCAACCTCAAGAAAATCAGTTGGGCTCTCTGTTCCTAATATGAAAGAGAGGGATAATCATATCTTCACTAAGTACTTTACTATGATATTGTAAATAAATCACATAAGAAATTCTCAAAGCATTATTTCATAAAAAAACTTAGAAATTATTTTTCATAGCATTGTTCTTCTTCCTCTTGTTACTTTTATGGTCAGGGAGCAGACCTGTGACTACATTAGTGAAGTCAAGGGAGATTATTGGCAAATCTGGGAAATGTTTAATAACTAGCTTTCTGGGTAAAATAGCATATATATGTGTGTATATATATATATATGCATATATATATAATATACATCCATATTTCATTTGCACTACTAACAATTTCTCCAACATTTTTAAGGTTAGGCTATCAACAAAACAATAAGTAAAAATCCTTATTTGTAGCATTTACTAATTTTTGAGTTTTAATGCTCATAGTGTGAATTTAACAATCAGTACTTATATACAAATTTCAGCTTGCTTCAGCACACCACTGGGTAAAGGGAACTCCTACCATCAAAGCAATTCAGTATCTACTTTGCAAATTGAGTCTAAATGGATTTTCTTCCAGAAATTGGAGGTTAAATGGCTTTCCCTATGTTCATACAGCCATCATTGTGCTAGGATGGCACTTGGATGTAGGTCTTCATGGATATGATTTTAGTTCAGCTATTATTTGATAAGGTACCCCAGCACAGTGGCTAGAAGACTTACCTTCCTATAAGGAAGACCTGAGTTAAATCCTGTCTTTTCCTAATACTCTCTATTTGAAACTAAAGAAGCCACTTATCTCATGGTGCCCTAGGCATCTCTGATGCTTTTTAAAAATCAATTTTCTTTGGAGAGATAAAAACATAGTTCCCCACTGATCCCTCATCCCATTCATATTCCTACAACCCCCACCCTACATTCCCCAATAAAAGGAAAGCCAAAATAAAAAACAAACAACTAACATCCATAAAATTTCCTTCCAGTACTAGAGATCAGGGACTCTTTAGCCATGGGCATGTTTCAGATTTTTTAAGCAACACAAACAAAATTTAATATAAGATGCATACAGTTTCTATGTACTTTGGCTTTTACTAAGTGACAAGATTTTGTGATTGGGATTATAGATTCATAGAATAACAACTCTTTTTCTATAGTACAATAGTCTAATCTTACAATTGAGGAAATTGAGACCCAAAGCAGCAAATGACTTGATTAATATTATCAAATTTATTTTTGTTGCCAGTCAATGTGAAAAAACATACCAATGTAGAACTGTTGCTATGTATTTTTATCATTAATTTCTTTCAGTTATACCTCTTTTTTTCAACCTATACCCAGAAGGAAACCAACCATAGCATTTGAAGACTGGGCTGCTGGGAAAATAATGATCTTTGTCCGATTTTCCTTCTATCGTGTATCACTTGAGCATTGTCTTTGAGAAGAGTTCTGCATCTGATTTAATCATATCACACTGCTCACCTTAGCAGCAAACTTTAAGTGTGAATTGTTTCTGGAGAGGTCAGACAGTACAGTTTAATTTGAAACTCTGCTAAATGTGAATAGTGCTTCTTACAAAAATCCACAACACCAGTACTTTTGTTCCTGTGAAGTCCAAAGGGGACATTTCTATTTTGGAATGAATCTGCATAGTGATCGAATGAGTCATTCTGAGGAATTGAGTGGGAGCAAAGGCACTCAGAAAAGTTGGATGAGAATGTTGAGACCCCTGCTTCTGATTTTAATGTCATTCAATATATACATATATATGTATGTATGTTCTCTATTTTGTATGCATGCCACTTAACAAGTTCCAAAAATGTGAGAGCATATAATGATCATAGGATCAAAGACTTAGATCTTGGAGGGGCATGAGAGGCGACCTCACCCAAACCATTTTTTTTTCATAGATGGAAATCAGAGACCTAAAATTCTTCAAATAACTTGCCTTAAGCCATAGGATGTAAAGAAGACAGATAGTTATGAGAATATGACAACCATGAGGGAAATGTGATTGGGTAGTATTCCCAATCACATTGGTTAAAGGTGAAATGGCTAAAGGACTTTGGGATTTTTAACTAAAAGAATGAAATACATAGGGGAAATGATAGTGATATTCATAGGTTTTTAGAACACGTCATATAAAAGAGGGAACAGATATTCTTGGACCCTGAAAGCAGAACTTAAAATCATGATTAAAATGGCAAAAAGGCAGTTTTCAGTTTAACATTAGAAATGCCTAACCATTAGGTCTGTCCAAAAGTAGGCTAGACTACCATTTGGTTTGCCATATTCAGTATCACTTGAAGAATTTCCAGAAAGGATACATGTGTTCAGTGGTCAGGTATATTATACAAAGGACTAATTTTAGATAGAGTTTGGCTTAGATGATTTATGAGGGAGCTGTCAGATTTGGAAGTCTGTGATCATATGACTCCCATTTTTTTTGGTATTGAGAGAGTTTAAAGGTCATGGTTTAGCCAAAAGCTGAGAATTTAAAATAACCACAAACCACACACAACATGTATCTATCTCCTGAGTGCAGATTCCAGAGCTTGTTGTAAACCAAGTGCTAAATTACAAGATATTATGTATTTAAGCCTTTATTACTAATATGACAAATGAAAATTCAGATCTACTGAGATCAGGGTAAGAAAAAATCACCTTATCAATTAGACTAGCAGTAACAAATACATTAATGCTGAATGATCTCTTTTGGTGATTAAAGACAATTAATTCAGTCTTGAATCATTTATATACAATTTGATAGCTCTTTATTTAGTTCTTCCTTACAAATCCCAAATAATCTCTAATTATTAGATATCTAATAAGGTTGGCTAATATTTTCTAATTTCTTTCTGAACCCCTCATGATGGTGGGGGAAGTCACATACCTGATCACAATATTTGTAGGTAGAGTTTATGCTTTTTTCTCCTTATATTCTTTCTATATCTCCCTGACTGATTATAGATGCAGCTAGGTGGAAAAATGATTAAGTGTGCTAGGCTTGACATACCTAGGTGGCACCATGAACAAAGTGTCATTCCTGAAGTCAGGGACCTGGGTTCAAATCTGGCCTTATACACTTCCTAGCTGTATAATCCTGGGCAAGGATTATCTAGCTCATACTGCTCTTCAGCCTATGAGGTAATATACATTATTTATTCTAAAATGGAAGATAGTGGTTTTAAAAAAGTGTTCAGGAGTCAGGGGATATGACTTCATATCTTATCTCAGAGACTTAGATATTAGCACCTGTTTCCCATGGCTATTGTCAGAATTTGGAAAGCAACACAGCACAGTATCTAGCAAATAGTAGATGCTAGTTAAATTCTTATTCTTCCATTCACTACTTCCCATGGATAACACAGATTTGGATTTTAAAAAATCCTTATGAAATGCTTCCTTTTTTGCTCAATGGACTGTCAATTCTATGCCTAACTTCTAGTTGTGACTAGTCAAGTCATTTTAACTATTTTAGGATTATGTAAAATGTAAGGTCTCCATGGAGATAGTTTTTTTTATTATTATTAAATGAAATAGGAACTATAAGATCACTGTTCTATACTATCAAAAAAGTAAAAAATGAAATGGCAATTTAGACAGAAATTTCTTTAAAAACTCCACTGGAAAATCTATGATTTTAGCTAGACATAGTGTGTTATATAGCACAGGATACTTTAGATAGATTTAAAAAGAACTGGATTCGAGTATTTCCTTAATTGTTTACCAGCTTTGTGACAAAGTCATTTGTGGTCAAGTCATTTAGTATACCTGAATCTCTATTAATTTCTCCATCTGTGAAGGGAAGATAAAGATATGTGTAATATGAAATCTCATTTGTAAAGCTCTTTTCAAGACCTTAAAATCTGTATGTATATTATATTATATTATGAATAGAGGGTTGACCTTGTGATCAGAAAGGACTGTTATTTAAAGCCTAGTCTCTGAAATGGAGTGACAGTGTGACCAGGAAGATATCACTATACCTCTCAGTGTCCCCAAACAGATTTCTAATATTCTAAGTTACAGATAAGGTGCTTATCTACATGAATAAAATTTATTGTCAAACTGGGAGGGGGTCTCCTAACTTACACCAATTACATCACAACTCCAGATTAGATTCACTATTATTATCATTGTTATAAGAACTGACATTTCAATCATCGGTCATCTTCATTCTTTCCATATTTAATTCGATGAAATTTCGAGAGAAATGCCCATCAGTTGAGAAATGACTAAATAAGTTGTAATACATGTATGTAAAGAAATATCACTATGGTTTAAGAAATGATGTATTTTGAAGAATTGAGAGAACAGGAACATTTATTTGAACTGAAATAAAGTCACATAAGTAGAATTAGGAAAACGGTCTATGTATGAACAGCAATCTAAATGAAAAGAACAAAGCCCTCAAAATAAATGCTACAAAGATAAAAAGAACCACATCCTGCTTCCATGTGATTTTAACTCTCTTTCTAAGTTTCCATATTTTAAATTTGTTTCCTTTTATATCACCAAGGAGATGATGAAAATGAGAATGATTATTATTGGTTAACATGAGTGACTTCCACTTCTGGAGGCCAAGATGACAGAGTAAGGAATTCTATGAGTTTTTTTAAGCTCACCTCCAGACAACCACAATAAAACACTTCAGAATAAATTTTTAGAATGAAAGAACCAACAAAAAACAGAATGAAGCAGTATTCCAGAAAAAAAAAAAAACTTAGAGGGAACGCAGGAAGGACCCATCTTACTGAGTGAAGTAAGAGGAAAAAAGCAGTACTACTTGCACTGTGAGGAGAAGCCCAATGCATACTGAAGAGCTTGAGGAGCACATCCAGGGGAACACTCAACAGAAAGATCAAACTGTCCCTCATGACACCCAGGGGAGATGGCAGCTGAGGATCAGAATCCAGTTCAATCCAGTGCATGAGGCACCAAAGAAAACCCTACAACAATACTCTCTGCACCCCAGGAATGTAGCTGAGCTTCAACATGTAGGCAAGATCATGAAAAAAGGGGTGAATGGAGATTATTGAATTTGTCATTGGATGGCCAGGGATTGGTTCTTGGATCTACTATGTGTAAGTTCTATGCCTTTTGGAAAGTCACTTTTTTTCCTGTGGATCTTAATTTTCTTATTTAAAAAAGAAAAGGGGGCTTGAATGTAGAACCTATACTGCTCCTTCCCATCTAAAAACGAAAATGCCAAATAATTATTTTAAAGATTTGCCCCTTCTGTTACCCCCAAATCAAGAATCATCATTACATTCTAACATGTAAGAGACTGGATATCGAATCCCTTTGTGAGTATGTTCCAAGGTGTAGACAGTTCTTCTACAAGACAGATATTGACTGTTCTACTGCTAGCTGGGAAATCATTCATTACTCTCCTCTAGGAGATCTCCATCTATGTCCATTGAAAGCTTTTTTTTTTTTTGCTATTGAAAAGTGATGTGTTCTCTAACAGTACAGAATTCCTGTGAATGGGGGAAGAAACTGGCTTCTTATTACTTCCCAGTAATAAGCTACTCATATCCACATGTGGCTCTGGCATGCTGCCTATCTTTATTTTGGACTCTCAATGCCACCACGCTAATCCAGCAAATAATAGGAAATGGTAAAGTTATAAAATATGACTTCAATTCAATATAATAATTTTCTTATAGGTGGGATACATCAGATCTAAAGTAGTAGCAGGAATGGCATTGTGTTACAGAAAAAATAATGGTTTTGACCTATATTTTTTATTAGTGGAAGATGTTTATTCATAAAATAATTTTTGAAGTAACTTAAATATTGTTGCCACAGAGAATCACTTAGAATACCAATTACTCTACCACATAACTCAAAGCAAATTCTAGTCAGGGAAATTAGTATATAAATACCTTTCATTGTTATTACTGAAAAGTGTTAGTTAAGGTCATGTCCTTTATATTATCAGACATCAGGTTTTGTTTGTTATATTCAGTGGAGAGAAAATGTCTTATACATTTTAATTTCAAAACAGATTTTATATGAGCAGATTGCATTATTCTAAAATCTATTTTCTTGCCATATATGTGTTCATAAGTATGTATATTTACATGTATGCAAACATATATGAGAGTGTGTTTATAAACATAATTATTTTAATCAGGGAATTTTAATCAAGGAAAAATAAGGTGGGAGGTATTCCCTTTCTTAATGAATTGTTAAGCAATTATCAATATTTTTAGCACATTTTACAACTCTACAGTAACATTTTGAATTCTGTGGGTTGAGATATTGTGTATAGATTGTCAGGATCTTTCTTGTTATTTATGAAATGGTTTTGAATCAATTACCTAGGGTTTGCCATGTGTAATCAAGGATGCCTACAATATTTAAATGTGGAACTGCCAAGCCATTAGCACCCATGCCATAGGATTAGACATCCATATTAATAAACACCTGTCAAAATAGTAGAGCAGATGTTCTAAGTAGACATCTAACTCAAGATTCAGCTATAGGAATTCCTGATCTTATTCCTCTATAATGAGATGCCTTAATTAAATGGTGTGGAGAATTCCATCTTATTTGTTTTATTTTACAACATTATCATTGCTAAAATAATTGTCCCCAACAGACTAGGAGGCTGGTAAATTTTCAGTCTAATTCTCAGCCTTTGGCTCAAATTAAAGGTTATTAAAAGAACATTTGCAACTCTCAGCTTCCTAGTGTTGATTGTAACTATCTACTATAAATGGTCTATAATAGTTGAGGAGCTGCCTACTCAAAATATGTGACACACAATCTTTCCCATTGGGTTCATTTATATGTGTCACAATTCTATCCATCAATGCCATGAATAGCTTATGGTCTTTGCAATGTTTTTACTAACATAAAGAATTACAGACAAAGCAAGAAGTGTGATAAACTAACAAATCTCTTCCCTTTAGGGAATTACAGTCTATGACAATAATATAGATAAACAAAGACAGATGGGTATATAAATATTGATTCTACACATATGCATACATAAAACACATATACACATGAGAAAAAAGAGGCCACTACAAAGATATGTATATGTGTGTAATGATAGGTATCATGGGAGATTCCTATTTTACCAAAATATGAGGTCAATGGTGAATCTTTATCCTAAATACCAATGATAATATTTTGTTCCCTGTTTTATATATCTCACCACTATCATATTTGGAAATAATATTAATACACAATGTTAGTTGTAAAAATATAGATTTTCCATTTACCTCTTCCTTTTCCTCAAGTCATTCTTTCTTACAAAGAAAAAGAGCTGAGTATAATCCACTGAAAGAACTAACAATATGCATCTCATTATATATCTGTAGCCCTCTACTGGTATGATGAAAGTGCTTTTCATTTCTAGTCTTCTAGAATCAATATTAGCCATTTGTTTATTTTTTATTTTGTAGATCATTTCCATAATATAAACATTATTTTCATAATCATTTATGATACATATTATATTCTCCCCTTTCATCCCTTCTTCCTTCCAAAAATGGCAGGCAATGTAATATAAGTTGTGAATGTATTGTCACACAATACATATTTCCATGCTCATCATGTTGTGAAAGAATACAAATACTGCTAATAGTAGAGAAAAATCCATTAAGGAGAGATAATGTAAAGAATTGCATGCTTCAGTCTGCATTCAGATTCTGTCAGTTCCCTTCATGGCAGTGCATAGCCTTTTTCATCATGAGTCCTTTAGGGTTGTTCTGCATCCTTGCATTTCTGATAATAGTTAAATGGTTCACACATGATTATTGGAAATTGTTGTTGTGATTTTATATTCCTTACTTTACTTTGCATAACTTTATGTAAATTTTTCTGTATTTTATGAACATCTTCTTCATTAGTTCTTTTGGTTCAATAGTATTCCATTACAGTCATATGACAAAAGTTTTCAGCCATTCACCAATTGATGAACAACCCTTCAACTTCTAGTTCTTTACCACAACAAAAAAGAGCTGCTATAAATATTTTTGCACAAGTAGGTCCTCATCACCTATCATTGTTCTCTCTGGTATAAAGATCTAATAATAGTATTGATTGTTCAGAGACAATGCACAGTTTTATGGCCCTTTAGGCATAGTCCTACATTGCTCTACAGAATATTATTATTAGTTCTTAGCTCCACCAACACTGTATTTGTAATCAAATTGTCCCACATCACCTCCAAAATTTATAATTTTCCTTTACTGTCAAATTAGCAAGTCAACCATGTGTACAATGTAATCTCAGAGTTTTTTATGGGAATTTATCTAAATAATAATTTCTATGACATAAGTTAGGTGTAGACCAACACCTCATGCCATCTGCCAAGGTAAAGTAAAAATGGATACATCATTTAGAAATAAAATGTGATACCATAAACAAATTTGGGTTGTACAAAATTATTTAACTATCAGATCTATGGATGAGGAGACAATTTAGGTGAAAAGAAAATGTAGGGAATAGTAGAGCATAAAAATAGGACAGTTTGACTTCATTAAATTTAAAAGTTTATGAACAAACAAAATAAATGCAGCCATGATTAAACTACAGAAAACAAAGAGGAGAAATAAAATATTTGTAGCAAGTCTGTCTGTAAAACACTTCATGTCTCAACTATAAAGAGAATCAAATTTATAAGAATACAAAACATTTTAGCATCCTTTTTTCACTCCTGATCATATTGGGAAGGCTTCTAGCTTCTTTCTGCTATATACAATACTTACTAATAATACTAGTAGCTATCTTTGTCATGGCAAAAGATTGGAAACTGAGGGGTTCCCCATCAGTTGAGGAATACTAAACAAGTTATAGTATATGATTATTATAGAATACTATTATACCATAAGAAATGAAAAAAAGAAGCAGAGTCAGTATGGAGGCTTATAGACAGCAGCAACTCAGACCAACTCCAAACCTTCCTCACCAAATCAAAAACACAATGCTTTGAGGGGACTGAAAACCAAATATAACAACAGGACAGAACTAGGGAACCCTCCTGCTGGACTGAACTTAAAAGTATGTCCCTCCCCCAAAAGGCTGAACTCTAGAACATGTGGATTTAAGGGAAAGGAAGAAGGAAGGTCCCAGGACCCCTCCTGCACCTACAATGCTGAGCCTCCAGAAGTGTTTGGAATATCTGGGCAGGCAAGGGTGATAGTCTGGAGGGAGTACCTTGCTGGCACAGCTGTGCCAGGCACAGGACATTGAACACAGGTGGCATAGAGGCAGCTGGAGGAGAAGCACAGAGTAGAAAGTGTAGTCATAGCAAAGACACTCCAACTTGCCCCACCCTTTCTTGAGGTTTTAGCCTCAGGGCACATTCAGTTCTGCAGATCAACTCTGCCCAGGGCTTAGTCTTATCAAAAGGGCAGACAAGAAACCTTCAGAGGGCAGGGAAACTCAAGTTCTAACATCCTCCCACACACACTGATCTGAGAGCCTTGCTGAGTAGGCTCCAAGGGCAAAGACTGCAACAAACTACAGGCAAGAACCTTGATAACAGGGTGGGAGGCCCAGTTCCTTTTCAGCTTCTACTGTCAGCTGGGGAAAATCTGACTAACTTGATTGATCATGGCAGAGCAGAAGCCCCTTCAGGACAGAATAGCCCAAACCCACAGAACCAGCACATAATGAGAGGAGCAAGACTACAGGAAACTACAGGGGGGAAAGAAGGGGAAAATATGAGTAAACAACAGAAAAAGAAAAAAAGAAATTATAATCAACACCTTCTATCCAGGTAATGAACAATGAGAAAATGGAACAGAGGAGGATCAAGAAACGTCAAGGAGGGGGCAGCTGGGTAGCTGAGGGGATTGAGAGTCAGGCCTAGAGATGGGAGGTCCTAGGTTCAAATCTGACCTCAGACACTCCCCAGCTGTGTGACCCTGGGCAAGTCACTTGACCCCCATTGCCTAGCCCTTACCACTCTACTGCCTTGGAGCCAATACACAATATTGACTCCAAGAAGAAGGTAAGGGTTTAAAAAAAAAAGAAAGAAATGCCAAGGCAAAACCTAAAATACTAGCAAATTGGTGGTAGACTTTGGAAGAACTCAAAATACAATTCAAAAACAATTAAGAGAGACTGAAGACAACTGGGAAAAGAACTTAAACAGCAAAATAAATAAACTAGAAACAGAAAATAGTATCTTGAAAGCCAAAATTAATCAGTTTGAAAATGAAGCAAAGATGAAGATGAAAGATGACTTCCAAAGAAAATCAAACCAGAAGGAGAAGGATGACCAAAAATCCAGGGATGACATTCAGTCTTTCAAAACTAGAATCCAACAACTTAGAAGGAAGTGACTTCCCAAGGCAGAAGGAAACTATAAAATAAAGTTAAAAGAATGAAAAAAAAAATTGAGAAAAATATGAAACATCTTATCCACAAAATGGAAGATCTAGAAAACAGGTCCAGGAGAGACAACTTAAGAATCATTGGACTACCAGAAGATCATGACAAAATAAAAAGCCTGGACATTATTCTACAGGAAATTATCCAAGAAAACTGCCCCAAAATTCTAAAGCAAGAAGAAAAAGTTGTGATTGAAAGAATCCACAGATCACCTCCTGTACTTAATCCTCAATTGAGAACACCCAGGAATGTAATAACCAAATTCAAGAACTACCAGACCAAGGAAAAAAATATTACAAGCTGTTAAGAAGAAGTCATTCAGATACCATGGGACCACAGTAAGGATAATACAGGATCTGGCAGCATCTACACTGAAGAACTAAAAGGCATGGAACATGGTATTCCAGAAAGCAAGGGAACTAGGTCTACAACCAAGAATCAACTATACAGCAAAACTGACTATATTCTTGCAGGGGAAAGTATGGTCATTTAATAAAGTAGAAGACTTCCAAAAATTCATAAAGAAAAGATTGGACTTGAACAGAAAAATTAATCCCCAAACACAGAACTCAAGAGAATCATCAAAATGTAATTAAGAAATGAGAAAAACAACTTTTTAAAGGAACCCAATAAGTTAAAATGGTATGTAACCCTTAAAATAGTAGATATAGGTAGCTCTTAAAAAGTGTTATCACCCAAAGATCCCAGCTTTTGGGACAAAAATCCAACATTTGATAAAAACTGCTGGGAAAATTGAAAGACAGTATGGGAGAGTTTGAATCAATATCTCACACCCTACACCAAGGTAAAATCAGAATGGGTGAATGACTTGAATATAAAGAAGGAAACTATAAGTAAATTAGGTGAACACAATATAGTATACTTGAGAGATTTTGGGAAAGAAAAGATTTTAAGACCAAGCAAGAGTTAGAAAAAAAATTATAAAATGTAAAAAAAAAATAATTTGGATTGCATTAAATTAAAAAAAATTGTACAAACAAAACCAACATAACCAAAATTAGAAGGGAAGCAACAAATTGGGGGCAAATCTTTATAGCAAAAACCTTTGACAAAGGTCTAATTACTGAAATTTATAACGAGCTAAATCAATTGTGCAAAAAATCAAGCTATACCCCAATTGACAAATGGGCAAGGAACATGAATAGGTAATTTTCAGATAAAGAAATCAAAACTATTAATAAGCATATGAAAAAGTGTTCTAAATCTCTTTTAATCAGAGAAATACAAATGAAAAGAACTCTGATATACCACCTCACACATAGCAGATTGGCTAAAATGACAGCATAGGAAAGTAAATATTGTTGGAGGGGATGTGGCAAAATTGGGACATTTAATGCATTGCTGGTGGAGTTGTGAATTAATTCAACCATTCTGGGGGAAATTTGGAACTATGTTCAAAAGGAGCTAAAAGACTGTCTGCCCTTTCATCCAGCCATAGCACTGCTGGATTTGTACCCCAAAGAGATAATATGTAAAAAGATTTGTACAAGAATATTCATAGCTGGGCTCTTTATGGTGGCAAAAAAATTGGAAAATGAGGGGATATCCTTCAATTGGGGAATGGCTGAACAAATTGTGGTATCTATTGGTGATGGAATACTATTGTGCTCAAAGGAATAATGAACAGGAGGAATTCCATGTGAACTGGAATGACCTCCAGGAATTGATGCAGAGTGAAAGGAGAAGAACCAGGAGAACATTGTATACAGAGACTTGTACACTGTGGTACTATCAAATGTAATGGACTTCTCCATTAGTGGCAACACAGTGATCCTGAACAACTCAGAGATTCATGAGAAAGAACACTATCCATATTCAGAGGGAAAACTGTGGGAGTACAAACACAGAAAAAGAAACAACTGCTTGATTATATGGGTCGATGGGGATATGATTGGGAATCTAGACTCTAAATGATCATCCTAGTGCAAACATCAACAACATGGAAATAGGTTTTGACCAAGGACACATGTAAAACCCAGTGGTATTGTGTGTTGGCTATGGGAAGGGGTAGGGGAGGGAAGGGAAAGCATATGATTCTTGTAACCAAGGGAAAATGTTCTAAATTAACTAATTAAATTTAATTTAAAAAAAGAATAAAAAAGAAATGAGGAAAGGATTGATTAAATTTTTATTTTAAAAGTACTATAAGAGATAACGAATATTAAATAGTAAATAAGTAGAATTAGAAGAACTTTATACATGGCCTCAGTATTAATGCTGGAAACATAAACTATGAATGTTTTACCTCCTTAAAGTAAACAGAAAGGTGAAACATGAATGACTTAATTCATATTTCCCTGATAATATATTTTATGATTTAGGGAGTTTGAGGAGCTGATAATATGTATTATGCAGATATAAGGAAAAGTAAGTTTAACATATAGAAGATATGTGATTTCATTTATGTGCTATACTTTTTTTCCTTTATATATGGTAATGCTTATTTTTTCTTTGGTTTTATAAATTTTGCAAACATAATTTAAAACTATTTATAAAAAAATAACATAAAGCATTTCCCAACTAGCAAGTGGTCACAGGATAAGAACAGATAATTCTCAAAGGAAGAAATTAACACTATCTTTAGTCACATGAAAAAATATTCATATTTAATATTGATTAGAAAAATGCAAATTAAAGCAACTCTGAGATATCACCTCACATCCATCAGACTGTTTAACATGACAAAAAAGAAAATGGTAAATGTCAGGAGATGTGGAAAATTGAGATACTAATACATTGCTAATGTAGCTTCAAAACTCATACAAGTACACTGGAGAGCAATCTGGGAGTGTATCCAGAGGTCCATCACTAGCAATACCACTACTAGGTCTATATCTCAAAGAAATTAAAGATGGGAGGGGGAAACCTACATGGACAAACATTTATAGTAGCTTTATTCATGGTGGGAAAGAACTGAAAACTGAAGGGATAATTATCAATTAGGAATGTGGTATATGCTAATGGAATACCATTCTGCCTTAAGAAATGACAAACAAGATCACAAAAAACCTTGAAAGGCTTATATGAACTAATATAAAGGGAAGTGGGAAAGGGGAGAAAATAAATTTGTACACAGTAACTATAAAAATGTATTATTATTAGCTAAGGATAACTTAGTTATTTTTAACAAAGCCAGACTATTCCAAGTATTTTGACAAAACAAAAAGATATTAACCATCAGAGAAAGAACAAAGTCCAACTGAAAATTTAAACCTACAAGTCTTTACTTTATTTCCACTATGAATTTTTCTTTAATTTGGACAATATGTTTTTTATCTTTCACAACATAATGAATGTGGAAATACATATTTCATGATAATATAGTTTAAATCTTTATCATATTACCTTGACTTCTTGGGAAACAGTGAGAATTGAGGTAAAGTGAAAGAACACAAATTTCAAAATATCAGAAAAATATTTTAAAAATTTATCAATTCTGAGATATCACCTCACATCCAGCAGATGGGCCAATATGACAGTAAAGGAAAATAATAAATGTTGGAGGGGTTGTGACAAAATTGGATGATTAATGCATTGCTGGTGGAGTTGTGAATTAATCCAAACATTCTGGAAGGCAATTTTGAATTTGTGCTTTAAAAGAATGTATACCCTTTGATCTAGCAATACCACTACTGGGTTTGTACTCCAAAGAAATAATGAGAAAAATGTTTGTATAAAAATATTCATAGCTGCACTCTATGTAGTGACAAAAAATTGGAAAAGGAGGAGTTGTCCCCCTATTGGGAGTTGGCTGAACAAATTGTGGTATTTGATGATGATGGAATACAATTGTACTGTAAGAAGTGACAAACTGTAGAATTCCTATATGAATTGGAAGGACCTCCAAGAACTGATGCACAGTGAAATGAGCAGAACCAGGAGAATGTTGTACACTAAAAGTGAAACATTGTGGAACTATCCAATGTAATGGACTTTACTACTATTATCAATACTTTAGTCCAGAGCATTGCTGGGTGTCTTATGAAGAAGAATGCTACACACATTGAGAAAAAGAACTATGGGAGTAGAAGTGCAAAAGAAAAACTTATCACTTATCACTTGTTTATGTAGGTATATGATTTGGAGTTTCAGTTTTAAAAGATTGCTCTATGGTAAAAATGAATAATGCAGAAATAGGTATCAAATGATAACATTTGTACAACACAGTGGAATTGTTTGTTGGCTCTGGTAAGGAGGAGGGAAGAGGGGATGGAAAGAAAAAAGTCACGCAAACATGGAAAATATTTTTAAAAATAAAATAAAAATTTGAAATGAATAAATAAATAAAGGTAAAACAAAAAGAAATTATATTAAAATGTAATTTGGAAAAAATAAACAATTATAATAAAAATAGCAATTTGGAGATTTTTTAAAAAAATAAACAAAGATAGTTTTCATTTCTTCATCTGAGAACTGTCTGTTTATATCCTTTGACAATTAGTCAATTGGGGAATGCCTCAAATGCTTATAAATTTAACTTAGTTCTCTATATATTTGAGAAACAAGACTTGTCAGAGATATTTGTTATATTTTCCAAGTTTTTTTGTTTCCTTTCATGGGTGCATTGGTTTTGTTTGTGAAAAAGTGTTTATAATTTGACTTAAATTTATCTATTTAACATCTTATAATCATCTGAATGTACTATTTGGGGAAAAATATTCTTCCTGTATCTAGAGATTTGGCAAGTAAATAATTCTGTACTCTAACTTCTTTATGGTATGGCCCTTTATTTCTAAATCACGTATCTATTTTTACTTTACTTTGTTATATGGAGTGAGGTATTGCTCTATGCCTAGTTTCTGTCATATTCTTTTCCAGTTTTCCTAGTAGTTTTTTTTTTATCAACTAGTTAGTTATTATTCTAGGACCATGTATCTTTGTTTTTTTCATCCAATAGATTACCATGGTCATTTACTACTGGGTCTAGAATACCTAAAATTTTACACTGATTTTTCTACTCTATTTCTTAGCTATGACCAGATTGCTCTGATGGTTGCTGCTTTATAATGCAATTTGAAATCTGGCACAGCTAATCCACCTTATTTAATATATTTGTTATTAATTCTCTACATATTCTTGACTTTTTGTTCTTCAATATTAATTTTATTATTTTAGCTATAAAATATTTTAGTAGTTTGTTGGTATAGCACTGAATAAATAAATTTAACTATATTTCTTATTTTTGTTATATTCCTCAGCTTACCCATGAGCAATTAGTGATTTTTCCCTAGTTGTTTAGATATGATTTTATTTTTTTGAAAAAATATTTTATAGTTGGTTTTCTAGGTTTCCTGGATTTTTCTTGGCAGCCAAATTTCCTTTATTTTATATTATCTGAAGTAATTTCTTGGACTTTTTGGAGATATTAAAAATGCTGATGATTCATATGAATTTATAACCTATGACTTTCTAAAGTTGTTAATAGTTTTAGATATTTTTGGTTGTTTTTCGAAAATTCTCTAAGCATATCATCATATCAGCAGAGTAGTAGCTTCATTCACTTACTTCCTATTCAACTTCCTTCATTTTTTAAATTTTTTCTTTTCACTCTAGCTAGAATTTCTAATAAAATATCAAATAATAGTTGTGATGATGGGCATCCTTGCTTTACTCTTGATATTATTGGAAAGGCTTCTACCTCATTGACTATTAAGTTTAATCTGAGTATAGCAAAAATTGTGGGCTTTTTTCTTTACAATTTTGTATGCATCATTTCTATGACTGAACTGATTCTTCTTCCTTTACACTGCATTAATTCAATTTAGTCACTCAATGCTTCACCAAATTCCATATTTTCCATGCATCTTATGTCACCCTAATCATAATAGAAAACCACTTTTTTCAGCTGTATCTTCAATGATAAATGCCTATTTTTGAGAGTTTTGTTAAGCATAAATGGCATTGTCATGTAAATGAAAGCCTTCAGTAATATGATGATTGCTCTCATATATCCTTTCATCTCCATATATGGAATTTAAAATTTGAAATTTAAAAGCAGGAAATATTTCTTTATAATCCATTCAGTTCATCTTCCAATATTTTTCCTCCTATTTTCTTTCCTTCTTTTTTTTAAATTACATTACCATTCCTTTACATCTCTGTCTGTCTCCCCCTTTTGTCTTTGTATTCTTTATTATAATGCATGTTTAGTAGAAATTTTAACTGATATAAATGGAAACAACTATCAATTGAGTGCTTCTGTCGCAATGAGTCAATTAGATAAAAAACAACTATATTTTGTTTCCATTTTATATTCATATTTTTCAGTCTTTTTCTTCATTAATCATTAGAAGTCCTGACTTTCATACTCAAATAATGTTGATTTTACTGGCAACATTGATGATGACAACAACATAAGTAAGCATTTTTCACCTCTATTCAGTCATGAAGCACTTTCATATAATTTTCTTTATTATATCCTTTTACCCACCTTGTGAACTTATGAGTAAAAATGTAATTATATTCATTTTCATGGAGAAGATAACTAAGAATCACAAAAATGAAATAATTTACTCAATGTTACTAAGTTAACTAATATTGTCTTCTGCTTCCAAGGCCTTCCAGAAGGACTCACATCCAGGGACTGAAGAGTTTATGTGTAATATTTTAAAAAATGAACCCTCTTCAGGTTAAAAGCATGATTTCTTTAATGATATATGTTGGTCATTATCAACTTTATGGATGAACCTCACATTGAAGTCTTCTAACATCCTATATTGTATCATTACTTACAGACATGAATCATTTCTGGTTTCTTGTGCCTTTTTGAAAAGCACTTCCTACTACAGCAATGGCAGCCCTTAACTCCATCCTTGCATATATCTTTCTGGATAAATACATTGGGTAGTAGGGACAGATGAGTAAGACAAAATGATAGGATATCACAGCTTTATTCCTTATAGGAAAAGAGATATCTGATTGGTTTTAATCTGAAGGTAATAAGAAAATCACAGGATTCATTGTAGTTCTGCTTTGTAGCCAAAAATGGGTAAAATCAAAACCCTAAAATTAATTATTGTGGTATAAAGAAAAAGAAGGGAGTGAACTCGAGTTCAAATTCTATCCCCATCATTTGCTATATATGTAAATTTGGGCAAGTCCTTTAGATTTTTGCCTTCAGCTTCCTTATTTACAGAATAAGGGCTTTGACTATGATGGGTTATAAAGTGTTTTCCAGGTCTCAGACTGTGATGCCCTTAGTAACTCTCAAGTTGACTCTGTCACAAGCCAGGAGGAAACCTGGAATTTGGGGACCAAGGTTTAAACTAGAGTCTTTTTAAATCTCTGTATTCCCAAACGAAACATTGTTCCTTCCTCTTCCAGACACCAATTTGTAGTTGAGGACATACATGATGCAAATGCAGTTAAAATAGTTCAGATGATATAATACAAGTACACTATACATATATTTATAATATATGTGTGTATAGGCACCTACAGATGTTATATATGTGTGTATATATTTGTATATGACATATTATGAGCCAAATTTTAACAGTCCTACTTAACACAACCAATAACCAACTTTAAGAAGTTCGTTACTGTGGATTATAGCTAAAAGCAAAGTAGATATAAGAGTTACGTCTGTAGATAGGAAGATCTGAGTTCAAATTCAGCTCAGGCACTTACTTGCTATGTGACTGTGGGCAAGTCACAGTTCCATGACCCCTATTTGCCTTAGATTCTTCATCTGTAATATAGAGATAGTAATAGTACCTACCTCTGTGGTTTGGGGGGGGGAGGGCAAATGAAATAGTCATTTTAAAGTGCTTGGGAAAGTGTCTGTCACATGGTAAGAATTATCAAAATTTTAGCTATTTTTCAGAAAACTATATCAGGTTTCTCAAAATGAAATGGAGGTAAAAGGCATCAAGTGACTTCTCAGATGCTTTTATTCTCAATTAGATTAATATCTACCAATGCTAGATTGCCATCACTGCTCTGAGGGTCATGGTTGGCGTGTCTGGCCAAGATGAAGGCTGCAGTCACCTGAGTTCTCTCTTCTCTCTCTGCTCTTTCCTTTTCTGCAGATAAATGCTTCATCTCCTGCTCTAGCTATCCCTCTTTTTCCTAGTCCTCTGACATCCTCAGTGCCCACTTCTACACTCCCCACCTGTGTCACTGTGACAAGGGGTCCCAAGTCTTTTCTGGGATAAAATGAAGATAAATCATTGTTCTTCAAACGACATCTCCAACAGCCAGGCTCTTTCTCAAGAGCTCACTATATTTCTTAACTAGAAGCAAATTGATGGGAAATACTTTTCCCTCCTAGCATTTGCTTGGTCAACATGTTTTTGTGTTTGTATTTAATGGAATGAATTTCTTTGTACACAGCAAAAACAGCCATACAAATTCATTAACAAACTATCCAGAAAGTTCTTTCAGTTTAGTAAACTGCTAGTATAGGCAACCTTACAATTTCATCATTTAGGTATTGATAAAAGAAAAGATTGGGACATATTTAAGTTCAAGAAGTTAATAGATAGGAAACTTTTGTAAAATAATATTTTAAAATATGGTCCCTGCAGGAGTAAAAGACACTTCCCCCACTCCGAAGTAGGAAAGGAGGCCTGAAGTTCCTGCTCACTTATTTAAAGGCTGATTTTCCAGTTTTTTGTTTTATTCTGGCACCTTTCTTCTCCTGCCCCTCCCCTTTTTGATGATTTTATTACTTGAAAAATGCCTAGCAGACAGAGGCAGGGGCTGGAAATGAAAGTCGAATCAGTCAAGTGTACTGCCTATCAGCAGCTCCAGTAAAACATTTAATGAGGAAGAAGGTTGAATTTAATGACCAAAATAGTTTTGATTCGTCGATGGGTTTCAATTATTCATGCCATGCCTGACCCTGGGATGGATATTAACAAGATGGTCTTATACTTCAGGGTAACCAGCGAATGTTTCATAGCTACCCAAGGAATGGAGTATTAAACATTTTTTTTCTTTTTTAATACTTTGAAATCTTGAAGAAATAAACCTTTAAGACTTCAAATACACTTGAATACTCCAGGATTTGGACTATGGGAAATTGTCAGGGTGTGTGGTATAGATTTCCTTATAGTTTACTTTAATTCTGGATGTGAATTTAGCTGTAAATTTTAATAATTTGTCTTTCACTGGTCTAAAAGCTTGACATGAATCAACATTATGATAGCAGCCAAAATGTAACTATAATCTTGGCCTGCTTGAATAAAGGCAATTTCCAGAGGTTATGCTATAGAATCATATATTTAGAACTAGAATGGATCTTTAAGCTCATTAATCTTATTCTCTAATTTTACAGATAAGAAAACAGAGGTAGGTAGAGATTAAGTGACTTTCTAAGGGTCCTAGAGCTAGTAAGTAACTAAGGATTAATTTGAATTCTATTCTTCAATGGATCTACATTTTAGGCTTTATCAAAGACTCTGCCTTGTGCAAATCACACTTGCCATATTTTGCTTAGTTCTAATCATTACAGGGTAAAAAGGACATTTATAAGCTTGAAGGCCATTCAGGGAAAATCATGGGAAAAGCCTTAGTTTAAGGCAAGCAGATATTAGAAGAGGGAACTAGCTCTGTTTTACATAGAACATAAAATTTGGTTTTGGAAGGGATGGCATTATATTTTCAGGCAATTGAATTATATTTTCAAATTATTGAAAATATGGCAAATTGAAGAGGAATCAGGTTTGATCTTTTAAAATAAAGAGGACTGACATAGGTACAAGATGCAGTTGCATCTTCAAATGAAGGAGGCTGCCTAAAATAATAATAACCTGTTCTTTGTAGAATTGGTCCCCAAACTAGATGATTAATTACAATAATGAAATACTTACAATTTAGCTATTTATTCATGTATTTATTCATTCATAGTTTTCTTTATGTCAAGAATGTTATATTAAGGGTTATTATTTTTTATGACTTATATTAGGTGGCCAACAAAGTCCCTTCCAAATATAAAAATTCTGCTTCCATGATTCTTAAAAATGTTAATATGTAAGAAATAGTTCAAAGAAGAAAAGCATATGATTGATCACGTAGTTTAATAGGGATATGATTAGGGTTTTAATTTTAAAAGATCACTCTACTGCAAATCTAAATAACCTGGAAATGGGTTTTTAAAAATGATACATGGTTAACCCAGTGGAACTGCTTGTCATTTCCAGGAGAGGGGAGGAAAAAGGGGGGGGAATATATACGTATGTATATATATATATATATATACATATATATATCACCGTATGGTATTTACCTGTTGGGAAGCATTACACAATTGATGAACATTTAAACACTTCTTAAAGATGATAGCTCAGGGAACCCAATATAATCATATACCTAAGCTAATTTCATAAAATCATATAGATTTCATCATTCTGTGGAAAAATCTGATTCTTTTTCCTCTTAGACTCCTGAAGAGTTTACAATCTAAAGAAAAAATAGGAGAAGACATACATAAAGATGATAGATGAGAAAGCAAGATACAAAGGGAGGAGAGACCTGAATGGTATATTCTGATAACTTAGTTCATTTTTACTAGCTAGAATTGGACACGAGAGGAGGTATTTTTTTAAACCCTTACCTCCCATATTAGAATCAGTACTTCAATACTGTGTATTGGTTCTAAGGCAGAAGAGCAATGAGGGTAAGACAATAGAAATTAAGTGACTTGTCCAGGGTCACACAACTAGGAAGTGTCTGAGACCATATTTGAACTCAGGACCTCCTGTCTCTGGGCCTGTCTCTCAATCCACTGACTCACCCAACTGCCCTTAGGAGGAGGTATTAAGAAAGATTTCCTGGCAACAGTTGGCATGTGAGATGTGATATAAGTAAGCACTTCAACAGATAAAAAAAAGGAGAGACACTCCATTAGAGACTTCCAGTACAGAAGAAACAAAGTAATAAATATGCCAAATAGCAAAAGAACAGAAGGGCAACATAGTCTAGTTTGTGAGAATGTAGAATACAAGAAAGGAAATGATATAGTCTATGGTAAGACCAATGATTATCAATTACTAAGTCAAATGATTACCTCATTGTTCCATATTTGACTCTATTGGCCATCTTTTCCTCATGGATACAGTCTCTTCTCTGGGTTTTTGCTGCATATCTTCCTGTTGTATGGTGGTATATGGAGGAGTTTCTAGGGGGAAAAGTGAAAAAAAATGAGAATCCTAGTTTGGAAAGGAAATAAAAGGATATGTCTTAGGTACCTTTTAGCTATCAGTCTATAATCCTAAATTTTCTTAATGTTAGCAAACCTGAATAATAATAATAACAATAAAAATAACAACAACAACTAGCATTTATTTGGTCCTTTAAAGCTTGAAAAGCACATCAGACTTGCTATCTCATTTGATTCTTTCAACAACCCCATGCAATAGGTGTGATTATTCTCCCATTTTACAAATTAAAAAAAAAAATTGAAACAGGTAGAGAATAAGTAACTTTGCCAAGTTCACACAGTTATTAAGTATCTGAGGTAAGACTTACCTTCCTGATCCCAAGTCCAATGCTTCTATACACTTGCTTCATAATGATTTGGAGAGAGGAAATGAAACCCTGACCTTGGGAAGGGACAGAATTGTTGAATATCAAAATTTCATGGACCCTCAGAAACCAACTAGTACGAACTGTATCTGAAAAATCCCTTTGACACTTAGAATGAAGACAACAACTGGTAGATATGAAATGTGGAAGTAGAAATGACAGAATCTGAGAGAGGATTAGGTGTATGGAGTGAAGAAAAGGGAAAGAAAAATGAAAATTTTATTTCGGTAGCATGCTGAAATTAGTGTTGTAAAGAGAAAATAGAGGAGGAGGAAATGCTCTGAGTTTCACCCAATGAATTTGAGGAGCCAAAGAGATATCTAGTGGAGAATTGGAAACATAGGCTTGGAAGTTTGAATATCATCTCCAAGTGTAATTTGGGGGATGATCTCCTTAGAGGTGATCACTGGAAACCATAGGAATGGAAAAGAATGGAGTGAAGAGAAGAACTCTGCCCAAAATTTGGTAAATATTGACATTTAGAAGAAAGGAAGGAACAGTTTGTGAAACTTAGGGAATATTTCTCCCTTAGCCTAGCTATCTGCAATATTTTTCTCCTTATTTTTAATGACAAGTTTCCTGATTCATAATCAGTATGTTTGGCCTTAATTTTCTCTCCACCCAAAACTTTTCCTCCCTCTATAATCACTTTTATTCCCCAAATACAATTTGAAATCATTTTTTTGGAAATTTATAGGTGGACTCTTTATTTTCCCACCTTGGCTTTTATCCCCCTTGTTTATATTCCTGGGGGCCTTTCTACTAGTCTATTCCTTAAATATTATCCATCTTGCCTCTGATGAGAGATCTAGTTCTTATCTCTCTCTGACCTCTATCACTCACTCCCTTTCTCCGTTTACCCTAAAAATAGGAATATTACCTGAGCTGCTGTCTTCATTCTTCTGTTCTTTTATATCAAATATCACCTACAAGTAGTTTCTCCATATTACACTTATCATTTTACTAAGGAATAAATGTACTAGCCTCCCAAAAGAGACTTAATATGACAATCAGCAGTCACAGTTATGCCCATTATTTCTAGTTTCTTGAGTTAAGATACTAGGGAAGTCTGTGTGTGGGGATGAAGGCATTGGTTCAGATTTAATGCTTTCTAAATTGTCAGCAGAAGGCATGTTGACTTGGAATTTTTTTCTTTAAATGAACTGGTGCAATAAAGATGGTGCAAAGCTTAGTATGGTTTGAATACAATTGCACTGATGTAGCTTCACTTAAAATTCTTCCTCACTTTACCAGTTGCATTCCTGCCTTTCCTTTAAATTTCCTTTAAATATCACCTCTTTTCTATAATATTTTAGAGTTTTTAGAATTTAATGCATTTTTCCATGTTGATTCTACAAGGGCAGGACAGGGTTCTGGGGATACAAAGCCAATAAAGAAACAGCACATTCATCAAGGAGCTAGATAGGGGAAAATAAGTTCATGAAGAGGCACATGCCAAATATAGTAGAGATAAACATGGAAGGAGGGTACTAGAAATTAGGAGAGTCAAGAAATGCCTTTGCCAAACATGGCACTTGAAGCTCATCTTGAAGGAAATCAGGGATTCTAAGAGATGGCAGTAAGGAGAGAAAACATGAGAACATACACAAAGAGACTTGTCTGGTATTCCACTGATATTCACTCCACCATCTGTTCTCTATATCCTTACACAATAAATTATCCTGTAAAATTCTAATGCATTTGTCTAGTAATTGTGTATTTTAACTATGATGATGTTTTGTGCGGCATGATATATTAGGTGATATTTCCTGTTGTTAAAGTCAGAAGTTGTGGATTCATGATCTATTTCAGATATTTATCCACTCTGGTATCATGAAAAAAAAATTATCAGCTAGGTGACTCAGTAAATAGAACACTAGACCTGGAATTAGGAAGACCTGTGTTCAAATCTGGCCTCAGCTATGTTCTAGCTATGTGACCCTGGGCTGGTCACTGAATCTTGTTTGTCTTAGTTTCCTCAAATGTAAAATTCACTGAAGAGGGAAATGGCAAATAATTTCAGGATCTTTGCCAAGAAAACCCAAGCAGGATTATGAAGAGTCAAACAGGACTTAAACACCTGAACAACAACATCAATCATATAAATGACACTTGTTCAAGTTTAAGATTTTTCATCCATAAAGTGATAATAGTACTGATGGTATGTTTCATATAGACTGGGATGATGATATTGATATGATGCTTGCAACCATTAAAATGTGAAATAACAGAGACTGAGTCTGATCTAAATGTTTATATTGTCTGCCCTCTACATGCAAGAAGTACTTAAGAAGTATCTTTAGGATGAACCAATAGAACTTTTCATTTGCTTTAGAGAATCAGTCCACAACTAAATGCAAGGCAGTGAGAGGATATTAAAAAAATAAAAAAAACCTAAAACCGAGATGGATGGTTCTATTAAGGCTGATCATTTTATTTATTCCAAATTGTAAATCATGCCCTTTACTTTAGGAGGAAAAAAAGCTTTGGGGCACTACACAATAAAATAATTCAATAAAGCATTTAAATCAATGGAGAACAGCAATAATGGGCACATTAACATAAAAACTAGCTGTATAAAACAGCATGTCTCACGTTACACTCAATCTGGAAAAGCCAATTAAAAGTGGCTGGTTTTACAGAATACTCTAAAAATTAACAAACTGTAACTTTGCTGGACCAAGGTGGTTGGAAGTTTCAAAGATCAGTCAGGGAGTCTCTATTCCATTAGGAAGAACAGTAGAGAAAGATACTGGAGCATAGGAGTACTTAGTCCTTTGCTCTTCTTGACTACCTGAAAGGTGCTTTAGATTAAGTTACTTTTCAATTAGGTACTGAGTCTAGGTTTGCAAGGACTGATTTTAGATCCTAGATTTCTTGCTCACTGATTGTGTGTTTTTATGTTGTTCAATTTCTTTACACATATATTAAGTGTGGAGTTTTTACAACAGCACCTCCCAACTTTCAATTAATGATCCTTTCTCCATTTCTATCTACTCCCCCAAACCTGATTATTACTTCCTCTGTAACCTTATATTACTAACTTAACACTTTGGGCCTTAGTTTCCTCATATGGAAAAATTAGCATGCTAGATTAGATGGACTTTGAGATCTCCTTCTGTCTCTACCTTTTGACCCACTAATGTTTCTTGCATTTTCTGAGAAAAGCAATATATGTGGACTAATGAATGACCTATGATTAATCATAATTCTAAACTGTGGTAGCCATGTGTCTCTGAGAATACCATTTGATACCTCTTAGCTTCATTTAACTCAGGTATAAAATGAAGCACTTGAAGGGATGACTATTGGCATCCCTTCCAAATTCCAATCTTTGAGACAAGATATTCTGCAGATCTGAACTTGACTTGAGGATAATATTAAACCATCGCCTCCACCACTAGCATTCAAGGTAAAAGGGTACTAAGAAGGCTAAGAAATAATAATCAATACATATTAAAACTATGATCTGTTCATTTATTTAAAAAGAAGCATTTTTTTCTCAGTCCATAAAATTTGGCTCCAATGCAAAGGCAGCACTAGTAGCCTCTTATATCACTGTGATTTAAAGGAGAAGTCTGCAGAAAAAATCCCTTGGCTTTGTAAGAGATTGTACACATGATTAATGGGAAGGCCACTACAAACAAGCAAAAGAGGGACTCATACAGGAAGAGAATGAGATTGTGCTTACAGGGCACTGGCTTTGATAAATGGACTCATTCAAGAAAGTCATGTGCAGAAGTTGAGGAAGGCCTGTTTTCAAATGTTGGTGCTGAGTACACATTTCGCATTATGGGCAGAAAAGGGTATTGATGAAAAATGACTTGGAACACATTGAATAGGAGACAAGATAAAAATGGTCTGCATTCTCCATTGCTTAACCTAAGGGCACATGATCACATTTAATGGCCTAGGCTTCCTCCCATCCTTGATCCTGACATTACATCCACCTTTCAATCATTCTGCCATTTTGATATTTTTAAAGCTTAATTACGCTGTTTGTTTCCTGCTCAATAAACTCCAGGGACATCTTAATTTATCTAAGATCAACCATGAATCCTTTTATTTCACATTTAAAGCCTTTCAGAATTTGTCTCCAATCTATCTTTATGCACTTATTCCTCATTATCCTTCTTTTTCACCATATTTCAGCTCACTTGATGTTTACCATAAACATTTTATCTCTCACATTCATACCTTTCCAAAAAGGATTCTCCATATATAAAATTATCCCCATTCCCTAACCTACCTCTTGGAATTCAGTGTTCTTTCTTGCTTATCACCACAGCTCTTAGCGTGTCTTCAAAGTTAATATTTTGTGAATTTTTGGAAAATAATAATAATAATAATAATCAGGGACTCCTTTGCATAAGACTTTCCTTATTAAAAATTATTTTTCATTTCTCAAAAGCATGGGGTTATGAGTAAATTCAGTAAAAAATTGGAGAATCTCATGCCAAAGTGCCTGAGTCTTGAGTTAAGATAATAATAACAATAATAATAGCTACTGTTTATATAGAACTTTTTAGGTTTACAAAATATTTTTACATTTATTATCTAATTTGATCATTAGAGTAACAATGTAAAATACTATTTTTATTCACTATATTATAGATGAGGAAGCTGAGGGAAAATGAAATTAAGGACTTGCCCAATCTATCATAGATAATAATATTTGAGGCAAAATTTGAACATATAAGTCAATTATAAGTTTCTTGAGGTCATCAATTGTTTTCTTTTCATCTTTTCAGCTCCATGCCTCATGGAGAGTAGATGTTAATTGATCAGTCAATCACCCCTTATTTTAACAATAATGCCTTTTTGTTCCATGGAAAATTAGAGCCTGAATAGAATTCAAATTTTGATGGGAAGTCTACCCATTCTCATGCAGAATACATTATTTTAGGAGCATGTTGAATGAAATACTGTAAGTAAGAGTGACTATGTCATTGAATGCCATGCCTAGAATCAGGAAAATGTGAATTCAAATCTGGCCTTGGATACATTCTACTTGTGTGACTCTGAGAGTCACTTAAGCCTGTCCTCTGAATTTTCTTCATCCATAAAATCATATACATATACATATACATATACATATACATATACATATACATCCCTCCTCATTATGTCACTTTGATCTGTGGCATCTAAGAAATTCACCTAAGTCATGGAGAAGGGAGACACACCACATTGCCATGACCTTGTTCCCATTGATATCTCATGGATAGCAATAATGTACATGAGATGTTAAGCAATTTCTCTTCACTCACTACTTTCTGTCTTAGTATCAGTTCTAAGAAAGAAAAAAAAAACAAGGACTAGGAGATTGGAGTTAAGTGACTTGCTCAGGTCACATAGTTAGGAAGTGTGTGAGGCCAGATTTGAACCAGCATTCTCCCAATTCCAGGCCTGGCACTCTATTCCCTGCACATCCTAGCTGCCCCTCACTCATGTGTTCTTTAAGAAGTCAGAACGCATAGCAAGTACAGAGCTGGATACAATACAAAGACATGTTGAAGTCAGCTCTTAATGGTCTGGGAGCTGATTGTAATATTTTCAGAGTGTATATTCGCATCTTGAATATCATTGAATCCTATGAATCAGGGCCGGGTTTATTGAATTGTTGACTGTATAGAATTAATATCCTGATGAAAAATGTCAGTAATGAAAATAAAGCCTGAAAATGTATTATACTTAAGTTTCAGGAGGGATGGTTGAAAAAAAGTCACTAGTATGCTGCTGACATAATACTGAGAAGGTCTGAGTTCAAGTTCTATTTCTGAAATATTATGACTACATGACTGTGGGAAATTCATATAATCTATTAGTGTCCTAGGCAATTCCCCAAGTCTATAAATTATAGCAAAAGCACCTATCTTCATTGACAAAGGAAATTTTCCTTCTTGGAATGTCCTTAAACCAATTAAATATTATGTTTATTTTAGGTTCTTATGAATATTACTTTATTTGAATTCTCTATATTTCTTCTTAATTATTTTTTTCTATATAATGTGTCCTCATGGACTCCATCCATTGGTTTTAAGTACTACAGAGTTAATGGTAAAAGGGACAATAGAACTTATTGGGTAAAACTTCCTTTTTATAGAGGAGAAAACTGAGGCATAGGGAAGTTAGGCAGCATGCCTTGAATCCCACAACAAGCATCTAAAATAGAATTTGAACTCATATATCCCTGATCCCAACAGAAGGTCATATCTATTAGTATGCCTTGGCTTAATTTAGCAAATATTTAAATTGGACTTTTATATACAGTGCTTTAATATGAGCAAAACAGTTTGTGGTTCTCAGCTTCTTTGATCCTCATAACAACCCTGTGAGAGAATTTTAAAGATTAGGAAATGTTTTCAAAGATATTAAATACCTTATCTAGTATTACATAGCTGATCAATGAGGCAAGATTTGAGTCCAGGTCTTCATGAGTTTCTGAGTATAATATATATAGTATAATATCCATGAGATCTAAGATGTAGAGTCAGAGGAGATCACAGAAGACATTTATCCAAACTTCTTATTTTATTAATGAGGAAAGTAAGATCTATAAAATAAAAGTGGCCTTTCCCACATTAGATAAAGTAGGTAATCGAAATGGAATTTGAACCCTGAGCCCAAGTCCATTATTCTTCCTATATACCATACTGCCTCCCTAGTCACTCTCTCACACTACTTCCCTCTTGTCCTATAAATTCAAGTACATGATTCAGCAAGTTCTTTCCCCTCATCAAAGAATTTAAATCCATCCAATTCCACCAAAAATGTTCATCTTCATCCATTAGGAGCCACTGTATTAGTAGTAGATACTCCCTTACTCTTCAGGGAAACAGTGTGATTGTTAGAATATATCTTTGTTTCAACATGGACTACAAATCCCCATTCCTCAATCCTTTGGGCTAAAAATTGTCAGTGTCTTTGCTATCATTGCAAATCCTCTTCCTAGTGCCCATCCCTGGACCGTCACTACCTTACTACATGTCTGGCTTTTTGTAAGCTCCTGGATTTATGCAGGAAAACTTTCTTCAAAATTATTTTTTCATCTATTTGTTCTTTTTTTGTTCTCAAGTGAGACAACACATGGAAAAAGCCAGGGAGAGAAGCAATGACAAATGACAGGCTGTTGATAGAGTAAATCCTAAGGAAAGTAGTATTTACTCTGTAACTCTTGGGATCAGAAAAGGGAGAGAAAGGGAGATATATGATCTAGTAATGGGACTTGAACCCAGTTATTGTGACTAGCATAGCTTGAAACTACAGTACCAATTTTGAGACATTGGCAGCCTCATTCCTGATGTATTTTAATAGCAGTGCTTAATGAGAAATACCTCCCAAAAGGCCCTCGGATAAATTTTTGCACCTTTCATGATTTTTCAAATTTGTCTTTTCTTTTAGCATAATTAAGACAAAACATATGACTTAATTGCATTACAAGCTTCTCACTAAGTGAAAATTAGTGACTTGTGTTTATCTATTTCATCAAAAACAAATATCCATGCAAATTCTAAGCCTTTCTTTTAGTTGTTGTTTTTCTTCTTTTGTATCTTTAAAAAGCATATGTTTATTTGATGGGGAAGAGAGATGTGGAAATTTGCTAAAGAAATTCCTCCCTCTGAACCTACATCTGCTGCCCTGTTAGATTAACTTTACTTGACCTTAAGGGAAGTCTGAAATCTGCCAGAAAATGCTACTGTCTGTCCAAGATTCAAGGTAATACTGAAAAGAGAATTTTAAATCTTGGAGAAGTGTCTACAGGGCAGAATCCATTAGCTCATTTTTCACATTCCTTAAGAGATGTGGTGTTTGGAGTAACCTCATCCCTCCCATAAGGTTAAATAATAATTTAAAATATCTGAATGTATTATTATTCCTCTGCATTTTTGCAAGACTTTTGCTTTACCTCATCAACCCATAGATTAAGGCAATGCATTGTAATAGATAGTCAGCAGTCTATAAACATTATTAAGTCTATACTATGTGCCAAGAATTGTGCTAAACATGTGGCTACAAATAAAAATAAAAACAAAGACAGCTTCTGCTTTTACGGAGTCTACTGTCTAATGGGGGGGGTGGTATTAACACAGAAAAGGAAACTAAAAGAGTAGAGCTGAGTTAGGGCCATGAAGGATGGTTCTAAATCAGTGGGAAAGCTTTGTAGCTAGGGGAAATAGGAAGAAAAAAGTATGCTAAGGCACGTCTCCTTAAGTAAAACCCATAGCATTGCCTTGTAGTTGAAGGGTTCAATCAGAATATTTAGGAAATGTGAGTACTAGACACATTCAATCCTGTAGCATAATGATATTTCTCAATAATGAGTCTCCTGAGGAAAGTCATGATGGAGAATTCCAATGTAGTACTAAAGGAGTATAGTTTTTTGAGGGGGGAAAGGAGGACTACAGTCTTTGAAAATACATAAACCTAAATTCAAATCCTGACTCTCACATCCATTGGCTATGATCCCACGAGAATCTTTGCTGATCTTGTCAAACCTGTAAAAACTATGTTGCAGACAAGATGAAAACCATTCATAGGTAAAGAGAATTTCCTCATCTAACATTTCCTTATACCAATGGAATCACAAGTCCAAATCCTTTCTTTTATTATGCTAATGATATAGACCTGACATAAGTTTGAAGCAACAAAAGACTTCTTAGTTCACTTATATTGAAGTATATGCAAGGATTCCTCTGTAAACATACTTTGAAGAATTTCATCAGAGCAAGGCATTAATAATAGCTAATAATATAAATTCGTTTTTACATGGGACTTTCAGGTTTGCACTACTTATAAGTACATGATTTTATCCTCACAACCCTGAGAGGTATGAGTTAGTATTCTCCCCATTTTAAAGATAAGAAAACTGAGGCAAAGGGAGATTAAGTGACTTGTCTATTGTCATAGTTAATAAGTATATAAGGCTAGATTTTACTTGAATCCATGACCAGAGATTTATCCATCTTATTACTCCATCTAGTTGCCATTACCTTCTGAGGCAGCCTCTTCCATTTTTGATAGCAATTGCTGTCAGGAACCTTTGCCTGAATTTATATTAAATCTATCTTTTTGTATACTCTGCCAATTGTTTCTAGTTATTCACTTTAGGATGAATTAAAACAGGCTGCCACCCTCTTCCACAAGTTAGTCCTTCTAATACTCAAGAATGACTGACATATATTAAAGAAATGTCCCTGCTTTTATTCATGCCTCCCTGTTCTCCCCATATCACAGAAGGCAAAATATGGCAAAAAAAAATTTTGTTTCTATTCCTCATTTCATTATCTGAAAGTGAACATTCACAAATTTTTCTTCACATATTAAGTCTGGAGCTACACATAATGTCTTGGTTCTACTAATTTTACTATTCATTATCTCATGTGGTTCTTTCCAAGTATTTTTTTAAATTAATCTGATCACCAATTCTTATAGCATAGTAGTAGTCCATCATAATCATATAACACAACTTGTTTAGATATTCCCCAATTGATGAACATCCCTTTGATTTCCAGTCCTTTGCCACCCAAAAGAGAGATGCTATAAGTATTTAAGAACATATATATGTATATATATGCATGTTTATATACTTAGAAAGAGGTATGAGTATAGATATATAAATATATGTTTTTGTAGACCTCTGGGTTTAAATTGTTCTCCATAAGGTATTTATTAATTCACAGTTGGACCAAAAGTTTCTTAGTGTCTCCACTTTGACACATCCCATCCGAGATTTGTCACTTTGCCCTTTGGTTATTTTAGCCTTTATGATGGGTGTGAGATGATACCTCAGAATCATTTTGGTTAGAATTTCCCTAAACAGTAGTGATTTGGAGCATATTTTTTAATGTACCTGTGAATATGGTTTTGATTTCTTCAACTGAAAATTGTTTGTATTTTTTGCCCATTTTTCAATTGAGGGGTGGCTCTTACTCCTATAAATTTGTCAGTGTTCTCTAAATATTTTTAATATGAGAAATCTACCTGAGATACTCAATTTTTCTCCCCCAGTTTCTACTTTCCTTCTAATCTTGGCAACATTTGCTTTATTTGTACAAAAACCTTTTCAGTTTAATGTACTAAAGAAATTCCATTTTACATCTTGCACTGCTCTTCATCCCTTGTTTGATCTCCATCCCTTCTTTAGTCATAAATTACTCTCCTCTCCATAAATATGATAAGTAATATGTTCTGAATTATTGTGATTTATTTATGAGAGGTCTTTTATATCTAGAATATTAATCCATTTTGATTTTCGCTTAGTAAATTGAGATCATAATGTTTAAAATTAAATCTCAATATTAAAATTATTTTAGTAGATTTATTAAAGATAATTAGAAAAAAAGGAATAAAAGGGATACAAATTAAGAATACATTTCAAAACCCCTCACCTTACCTCTGTGACCATGCTTGCTGCAAGCCAAAAAGGTGGGATACTCCATGTCCCCACCTAATATCTCCTGTCTACAGGAAGTACATAATGCCAGGAAGTCAATGGGCTCCCAAGAAATGTAGTTCTTTTTTAGGGTAACAGATTTTCAATTATACAAGGTTAGGATCATGATTTTTACCTACTTACTGCCAAATTATTTTCCAATTGCCAAAGCAATTTTAACAAATATTGATTTATATCAATAGCCTGCAGTTATATTTTTGTCAACTACAACATTACTATTATTCTTTACTTGTTGAATGTTTGTCTTGTTCCACTGATCTACCTTTATATTTCTTGTCCAGTGATACATAGTTTCTGCGTTTGATATAGTTTAAAATCTAGTACTACTTGACTTCCTTCCTTTACATTTTTCAGTAATTCTTTTGATATCCTTAAGCTTTTCTTCTTCCAAATGAATTTTGTTTTATTTTTAGCTAAATTTTTTTTTGGTGATTTAATTGGGATGTTACTGAATAGATAGATTAGTTTAGTGGAATTGTCATTTTAATTGTCTTGTCTCTGCCCTTCCATGAACAATGAATATTTCCCCCATTAATTAGGTCTGAATTTATTTATGTAAAACAAAATTTTATGATTATGTTAATGTAATTTCTGGGTTTATTTTTGTAGCTATATTCCCAAGTATTGTATTTTGTCTATGATTTCTTTAAATGGAGTATCTCTGGCTTTCTTTTCTTACTGGACTTAAGTAATGTATAAAAAATGCTGATGGTTTATAAAATCATCTTGTAAAATAATATTTTATAAAAAGATTTTATAAAATAAACTGCCACTCATAAAAATTAAAATTAATCTTAATTAATAAAATATATTTTAGAAGGTTTATTAATGATTATTAGAAATCAAGGAACAAAGAGGATACAAAATAAAGACCACGTACCCATAACTTATTAGTGCATTTCAAAATCCCCACTTATTACCATCACCATGCTGACAGAAGGAAGAGGAGGCCAGCCCACTCAGTTTGTTTCTTTCTATAACAAATACGTAATGACAGGAAGTCAGTGGGCTCCCCAGAAATGTAGTTCTTTTTTAGGATAACAGATTTTCAATTATACACACTTTAGTAAAATTACTAATTGTTTCACCTAACTTTTTAGTTGAATCTCAAGTATTTTCCACATGTACCATTATTTCATCTGCAAAAAGATAGTTTGGTTATCTCTTTGCCCATTATGATTCTTTCAATTTGTTTTTCTTCTCTTATTGCTTTTGTTAGAATTTCTAATACTATGTTAAACAACATTGATGATGATGAAAATTTTTGTTTCCCTCCTGATATTTTAGGAAAGGCGTCTAGCTTATCCTCATTACAGATAATACTTTCTGATGGTTTTAGGTAGATGCTTCATATCATTTTAAAATAAACCCCTTATATATCTATTCTTTTTAGTGTTTTTAATATGAATTAGTATTGTATTTTATCAAAGGCTTTTTATGCCACTAATGATATAAACATATAATTTGTATTACCTTTGTTATTAATATGATCAATTATGTTGGTAGTTTTCCTTACAATTAAATCATCCCTTCATTCCTGGTTTGAATTCCTGGTACGAATTCTGTTTCCACAGAATATATAATCTTTATTATGATTTTTTTTAGTCTCTTAGCTAGTATTTTACTTAGGATATTTGCATCCTATTAATTAAATTGATCAATAATTTACTTTCTTTGATTTTGTTCTCTTTGATTTGGTTATAAGTATCATGTTTATTTCATAAACAAGTTTGGTAAAATTCTTTACATGTCATTTAAAATATATATGCATATGTATTTTTAACGTTGGACTTAGTTATCTTCAAGAGTTTTGTAGAATTCACTTGTAAATCTACATAACTTTAATTGTTCTGTTTAATTTTTTAGGAATTGTATTTATTGTTTATTCAATTTCTTTTTTTCCAAATAGTTTATATAGTCTATTTCCTTCTGTGATAATATAGATTATATTGACAAATGGTTTATCTATTTTGTTGATTTCTTTATAAAACCACCACCTGGATTTATTTATTAATTCAATGGTTTTATTACATTCAGTTTTATTGATCATGCCTTCAAATATTAGGATTTGCATTTGGTGTTTGGCTGGTAATTTTTAAAATTATTTTTCTAGATTTAAAAAATTCCCAATTCATTCATGTTCTTTCTCTTTTTTATTAATATCAGCATTTAGAGATTTAAATTTTCATCCAATTATTATTTTTGCTATGTCTCAAAGGTTTCTATATGGTGTATCATTATCAAGTTATTTGATATATTTTTTATTCTTTCTATGATTTGTTCTTTAACCCATTCATTCTTCAGTGTTAAATTATTTAGTCTCCAATTATTTTTTTTTTAATAATCACTTACCTTCTGTCTTGGAGTCAATACTGTGTATTGGCTCCAAGGCAGAAGAGTGGTAAGGGCTAGGCAATGGGGGTCAAGTGACTTGCCCAGGGTCACACAGCTGGGAAGTGTCTGAGTCCTGATTTGAACCTAGGACCTCCCATCTCTAAGCCTAGCTCTCAATCCACTGAGCTACCCAGCTGCCCCCTTTCCAATTAATTTTTACTGTTTCCATGGTCTTTTTTATATATAATTTATTTTTTTGTTATAAAAAGGATTAATTTAATAATTCTGCCATAGTAAAGATGTAATTCTTAAGTTATAGATAATATTCTCTCAAATAAGAAGTAAATAATCTTACCATATCAGTTACCTTATAATCCATCTTTTATTATCTCCTTATGAATCTTATAGATTAAATTTTCTATTGAATTCTGTTTCTCCTTCCCCTCAAGAATTATTGAGATTCATTTGTTAATTAAATGTCCATTTCCCCTTTTCTAAACTTTGATAGGTGTGTTATTATTGCTTATAAACTCAGCTCCTATGCTCTTCAAACTATTGTGTCTCATGTCCTTCATTTGTTAAAGGTAGAAGCTGCAGTGATTTGTGTTATTCCAGCTATAGCTCCACCATATTTAAATAATCTTTTTTTCTTGTTGTTTATATTATTTTCTCCTTCACCTCGGAGATACAGATCCTAACAATGGTATTCCTGAATATTTTTATCTTGAGGTCTCTGCAGTGGTAAGGAATTAATTCTTTCAATTTCTATTTTACTCTCTCGTTCTAGAAACTCCAGGCAATTTTACTTAATGGTTTCTTAAATAATGATGTCTAAAATCTTTTTTTTAGTCATAACTTTCTAGTAGTCCAACAATTCTTATATTGTCTCTCATTTATTTTCCAGGTAATTTTTTAATGAGATGTTTCATATTTTCTTCTATTCTTTTTTTTAACTTTCTTTGTTATTTCTTGTTTTCTTAGGAAGTCATTAGCTATTATTTGTCCAATTCAAATTCTTAATGATTTATTTTCTTCCATGAGTATTTTGAATCACTTTTTTTCCATTTGAGTAACTTTCTTTTTTAATTTTCTCAATTTTCTTATATTCCTGTTTTTATCTAGTTTTCCTTAACTTCTCTTATTTGGTTCTTTAAATCCTTTTAAGTTCTTACAAAAATTTATTTTGATATTATGGTCATTTGATGTTTTTCTTTGCTGTTTTAAAAATACGTATTTTAACCTCTACTGTCCTCTTAATTTTAATCAAGGCCTTTTCTGCCCCCATAATCCCATAAATGTATTTTTATTGTTGGATTCTTTCTCTATGGATTATTCTTTTTTCCTCAAATTTTAGTGACTAAATAAATAAATTTAATGGTAAGTTTGAATTTTGGTCAAGTATCCCTGTAGTTCTACAATTGCAAGCACTTTTCTCCTCATGGGGAGCCAGCCAGGGACACCATTCTCCTGTGAGTGACCATAATAAGCAGGATTCCAGGTCTTCAGCAACCACACTCTATGATCTGTGGTCCTTCTTCATTCTTTATTTCTGAAGCTCATAGTCTGGAACTGAGCATGTCTCTGGTCAGTGCACCTGGGCCCCTGAAATCTTTCTCTTTTCAAGAGTCAACTGCCAGCTATAGGGGACCCTTGTAGTCAAGGCCTCAGTCCACCCACCTGCTCTCAGGCTTCACTATCTATTGATTCTACTGTTATCTGCCACTGGTATACAGACTCCCAAGTCAGGCAGACACTCATTCTGTCCCTAGGGTTTGTTCATTCCTCCATCATTGTTTCTGGATGGGATGTCTACACAACCAAAGTGCTTTGTCAGAGATGTAAGAGACCTGTCTTCTAAATGATCCCTGCTTTCTCTGCCTTATTCTTTATTCTTTTTCCATTTTTTACTGCTCTTAGCATTGATCCTATGCAATTATTTCTGATGATTTGTGGGGCAGTTTGTAGGGCATGGCATTCTCACATTCTACTCTGGCATCTTCCCACAATGGAGACATGCAAATTAAAAAAAAATCTCATTTACCATCTCACACACATCAGACTGATTAGGATAACTAAAAAGGAAAATGATAAATATTGGAGAAGATGTAGAAAATATGGAATGCTAATACACCATTGATGGATTTTTGAACAAAAACAACCTTTCCAGAGAGTAATCTGGAACCATGCCCAAAGAGCTATCAAACTGCATATACTTCAGTTTGGTAATACAGTTACTAATTGATCTATATTCCAAAAGGATTAAAGATAGGGAGAAAGAACCTACCTGGACAAACATATTAATAGCAGCTCTTTTGTGGTGGCAAATAACTGGAAACTAAAAGGATGGCCACCAACTGGGGAATTCTTGAACAAGTTGTGCTGTATGCATGTAAAGGAATATTATTGTGCCATAAAAAATAGCAAGTAAGAGGAGCAGAAGAAAATATACAAAGACTTATAAGTGATTCAAAATGAAATTAGCAGAACATGGAGAACATTATACACAGTAACAGCAATTATTTATAAAGATCAACTGTGAATGGCTTATCTACTATCAACAAAGCAAGGATCCAAAGTAACTCCAAGGGATTCAATATAAAATGAGTGATCCATCACCACAGAAGGAACTGTTAGAGGCAAAAGGTACTTTGGAACACACCATTCTTTTTATTTTTTGAATTTTTTTCCAGGTGTAAATGATATATATTTTTTCACAATATGATGAAAATGGAAATATGTATTGTATAATAATATATGAACAACTTATATATCTTAACTGAATTTGTGGATGGTAGTTTGGGGAAGAGAAGGAAAATGGATGGTAGAATCTTCAGAAAATTAATATTAAAATTGTATTAACATGTTATTTTAGTGAATTATAATTTTAAAAATAATAACTAGCATAACTAGCAGGTGTATTTAGGTATCATAGTGGATAGAGTGCTGGACTTAAATCCCAAACACTCAGCTCCCTAAGTTAAATTCTAGAGTCAGACATTTAATAGCTATGTGACCCTGGACATGTCAATTATTCTTATTTGCCTAAGTTTCCTCATTTGTAAAATGAACTGGAAAAGAAAATAGAAAACATACTTCTTTGCCAAGGAAACCCTAAATGGGATCATTGAGATTTGGATATAACTGAAATAAATGAACAAAAATAATCAAAATCATCAAGCTCCAATTCAGATTTCTCTTACAAAATGGAAATATGGTTAAGAATTAAGAAGTTCTATGAAAGAAGAAACTGGTAACCTTGTCTGGTTTTTGCCTCAAAAGGTATGAGGGACACTTATATTCATGATCATCCAATTCTGGAACCCAGATCACCATTAAAAATATAGAGAGAGACTTTGAGCAGTGAGGTTGAATCAAATCAGTGATCAGTTAAAGGAAATCCTATATTGTGGCTTCTTGATCTTGCACTGAGACTCAGCCGGAATAGCTTCTCTTGCTCTCTTGGATTGTAATATTACTCAAACTCTTTTTTACTAATATTGGCTATTTTTTGTGTACTTTTACTCTTCCCCCCCCAATTATCACACATCTCCTTTTATCTACCCTATGCTCAGGTATATATTATTTAATTAAACATTTAATCCATAGTACAAGATTCCATCATGAAGATAAATTATAATTTGGGGTTATAAGTGAGGGTCATTTAATAATGAAGGTTATATTTGCTTTTGACTTGGTCTGATACCATGTAGCTTGTTTTCAGTTAGGTTGGAGAGGGACTTTCCCAAATTTGTCCTACCTGTGTGAATGATGTCTTGAATTCCATTAACAGTTTCTGATGCCCATGTTGACATAAAAATAAATTTAGCAAACCAATTCCCCTATGAAGGAGGCATGACTAAAAATCTAATAATTGCTTTGAATATGGTAAGGATGAAGAGGAAAAAAGAAACCTGGATACTCTAAAAGACAAATAAAGACATCAAGAAGTGAAGGATAAAGAATAAAAAGGCATGTCACTTCATTTATTTTTTCATATTTACTTTTTAGAAAGCAATAGTTTTCATTTTACTTCTATAACAGTGAGCTTTGCTCTTTGTGAAATATTAGCCAAAAACAGAGCATGAAAATTGAAGTTTCAGTTGGGTACAATTGACTGATATGAAGTCCATCATTTTTCTGCTAAGATATGGATTTTTTGTGTTATTGTTGTTATTCTCTGGAATGAATTTTCACTGCAATCTCTACATGTCCAATTCCTACTTATCCTTCAAAGTCTAAATCTCCCATTAAAGTTCCCCTGATGATTACTAAGTTTCATTTCCCAATCCATTCTTTGATCCAGCCAATCAGAATTGGTTTGCCCTCTCTATCACTTAAGATTATTTTATACTCTCCCATATCACAATTTCAAATTCTAGCTCATTCATCAGTTTTGACTCAGCAACTACTAGAATATTCTTTCCTTGAAGACAGGATCCCTTAGATCATAGAATTTTGAGATAAAGTGAATAGAGGTCACTTAGTCTAAACCAATCATTTTATAGGTCTGGGAACTGAGGCATAGACAGTTTAAGTGATAGATCCAATATCACACTTGTATTAGAAGAGCTTGAAATGAAATTTAGAAATCAGAAAATGGCAATTTTTTCCCTGCATCATGATGAAATCTGACAAAATCAACTTGAAAGAATGAGCACTATTTTGTGGAATAAATTAACTTTTCTCTCATCCTAGGTCTGCAAATTGTTATCTGTGTGACCTTAATTGAGTCACTTAACTTTTATTGCCTCTATTTTTCTCATCTGTAAACATGGAATTTAAGCTAATGCCCTCTGAAGTTCATTTTAGACCCAAACACCTATGACTCCTCATATATCTGACATTTCTATCTCATCTAATGTTCTCTACTTTATACTTAATGTATACATACAGATATACATATAGTTGGGTAGATAGATAGATAATTGAATGAATGATGCTGTGATCTTTGCCTAAAGACATATTTTCTAAGATCTGTTTTATCTTTTATGTACACCAAAATTTGAATTAACATTTCCATATAATTGTTTTATAAATCTTTTTCTGCCTTAGATAACCTCTACATTATATGTTGTTTTCTACTAATCAGTCAATAACCTATCATTTTCCAGGCATTATCCTAAGCTACAGAGGCAATTGACAATCTCTGCTCTCAAGTAGCTAACAATCTAATGGAAGAGACAGCAGGAAAATAAATACATACAACCAGGCTATACTCAAAATAAATGAGAAATAATTAAGAGAAGGAAAATGTGAGAATTAAGAGAAGGTAGAAGAGATTTATTGTACAATATGAAATTCAGTTGAGACTTAAAGGAAGTCTGGTGAGCCACTAGGTGGAGGTGAGGAGGGAGAGTATTCCAGACATGGGGTATAGCCAGAGAAATTTTCTTGAATCAAAACATGGAAAATTTTTTTAGGGAACAGTACAGAAGCTAGAGTCATCAGATTAAAAAGTATGCAATGGAGAATTTGGTAGACGAATAATGAGAATATTGAAGGGTTTAGGTTAATAAAGGCATTGAACAACAAAAAAGATTTTGCATTTGATACTGTAGGCAATAGGGAGTGGGTGGTGACATGGTTAGATCTATGTTTTAGGTATATAACATTGGTGGCTATTTTTCCCTACTGGAGTGGGAAAAATGTTGAACTTTCAGATCCACCAAAAGGATATTATGATATTCAGACATGAGATGATGATGTCCTGGATAAGAGAAGTTTCACTTTCAGAGGAGAGTAATGAGTGTATGCAAGAAATGGAATAAGGGAGTTCCAGTCAAGATGGCGGCTTAGAGAGAGCTAAAGTTCAGATCTCCGGAAACCCCTTCCTTACCGATCTCAAACTGCATGCTCCTAGGACACCGAAATTCAAAACAAACAACAGGATAGATCCTGGAAACCATCCTCCTGGACCTGGATCAAAAGGTACGGCCCCCCAAAAGCCAAAACCTGAAATCACTTGGATCTAAGGGATAGGCAGAAGGAAGGTCCCAGGACCCATCCCTCCTACCAGAGTGCTGAGTCCAAGGCAGCAGCAGGAACCTAAGAGCGAGCAAAAGGACCCCAGGGCCGGCTATTCTGAAGACCTCACCCTGAAAAAAACCTGAGCCAGTAGCGGGGGCACCCAGACAGCAGGGAAACAGAGAGAGACAGAGGGGAGCCTGTAGCCCCCTGCCTGGATCCTTCCGTCTGAGTCTCAGGGAAGGACCCTGCTTTAAGACACACTCAATCCAACCCAGGGGAAGTTAATCCTATCAGGAGCCCTCGGAGCTCCAGGAAGTCTTGGCCCCTCCCCCCTCAGAGTGCAGGCCTCTCTGGCCCACAGAAGCTCTGAGATACCTCGGTGACAGTGCAAATCCAGGCTCAGAGCATGGAAATAAGACAACGAAGAAGCATCGGGAGGAAATTGAGAGCAGTAACACCCACAAACAGATAATTTTGTTAAAAGGGACTTTAGATAATGAGGAAATATCACTAATCAACATATATGCACCAAATAATATAGCACCCAAATTTCTAATGGAGAAACTAGGAGAATTGAAGGAAGAAATAGACAGTAAAACCATATTAGTAGGAGACTTGAACCAACCATTATCAAATTTAGATAAATCAAATCAAAAAATAAATAAGAAAGAGGTAAAAGAAGTGAATGAAATCTTAGAAAAATTAGAATTAATAGACATATGGAGAAAAATAAATAGGAACAAAAATGAATACACATTCTTCTCAGCACTACATGGCACATTCACAAAGATTGACCATACAGTAGGTCACAGAAACATGGCATACAAATGCAGGAAAGCAGAAATAATAAATGCATCCTTTTCAGATCACAAGGCAATAAAAATAACAATCAGTAATGGTACGCGGAAAAGCAAAACCAAAAACTAATTGGAAATTAATATGATACTCCAAAATCATTTAGTTAGAGAAGAAGTAATAGAAACAATTAATAATTTCATCAAGGAAAATGACAATGGTGAGACATCCTTTCACACCTTTTGGGATGCAGGCAAAGCAGTAATCAGAGGTAAATTCATGTCCCTGAGTGCATATATTAACAAACTAGGAAGAGCAGAAATCAATCAATTGGAAATGCAAATAAAAAAACTCGAAAGTGATCAAATTAAAAACCCCAGCAGAAAACCAAACTAGAAATCCTAAAAATTAAGGGAGAACTTAATAAAATCAAAAGTGATAGAACTATTGATTTAATAAATAAGACTAGAAGCTGGTACTCTGAAAAAACAAACAAAATACACAAAATACTGGTCAATCTAATTTAAAAAAGGAAAGAATAAAAGCAAATTAACAGCATCAAAGAGGAAAAGGTGAGATCACCTCCGATTAAGAGGAAATTAAGGCAATCATTAAAAATTACTTTGCCCAATTACATGGCAATAAATACACCAATTTAGGTGATATGGATGAATATATACAAAAATACAAACTGCCTAGACTAACAGAAGAAGAAATAGAATTCTTAAATAATCCTATATCAGAAAATTAAATCCAACAGGTCATCAAAGAACTCCCTAAGAAAAAATCCCCAGAGCCCGATAGATTCACAAATGAATTCTATCAAACATTCAGAGAACAGTTAATCCCAATACTATACAAACTATTTGACATAATAAGCAAAGAGCAAACCAAACTCCTTTTATGACACAAACATGGTACTGATTCCAAAACCAGGCAGGTCAAAAACAGAGAAAGAAAATCATAGACCAATCTCCCTAATGAATATACATATAAAAATCTTAAATAGGATACTAGCAAAAAGACTCCAGCAAGTGATCAGAAGGGTCATCCACCATGATCAAGTAGGATTCATACCAGGGATGCAGGGCTGGTTCAATATTAGGAAAACCATCCACATAATTGACCACATCAACAAGCAAACCAACAAGAACCACATGATTATCTCAATAGATTCAGAAAAAGCCTTTGATAAAATACAACATCCATTCCTATTAAAAACACTAGAAAGCATAGGAATAGAAGGATCGTTCCTAAAAATAATAAACAGTATATATCTAAAACCATCAGCCAATATCATCTGAAATGGGAATAAAGTAGATGCATTCCCAATAAGATCAGGAGTGAAACAAGGATGCCCATTATCACCTCTACTATTTGACATTGTACTAGAAACACTAGCAGTAGCAATTAGAGAAGAAAAAGAAATTGAAGCCATCAAAATAGGCAAGGAGAAGACCAAGTTATCGCTCTTTGCAGATGATATGATGGTCTACTTAAAGAATCCTAGAGATTCAACCAAAAAGCTAATTGAAATAATCAACAACTTTAGCAAAGTTGCAGGATACAAAATAAACCCACATAAGTTATCAGCATTTCTATATATCTCCAAAACAGCTCAGCAGCAAAAACTAGAAAGAGAAATCCCATTCAAAATCACCTTAGACAAAATAAAATACTTAGGAATCTATCTCCTGAGACAAACACAGGCACTATATGAACACAACTACAAAACACTCTCCACACAACTAAAATTAGACTTGAGCAATTGGAAAAACATTAACTGCTCATGGATAGGATAAGCCAATATAATAAAAATGACCATCCTACCCAAACTTATCTATTTAGTGCCATACCCACTGAACTCCCAAAAAATGTCTTTACTGATTTAGAAAAAAAACCATAACAAAGTTCATTTGGAATGACAAAGGATCAGGGATATCCAGGGAAATAATGAAAAAAAAAACACAAATGATGGGGTCCTTTAAGTCCCAGACCTCAAACTATATTACAAAGCAGCAGTCATCAAAACAATTTGGTACTGGATAAAAGACAGAAAGGAAGATCAGTGGAATAGACTGGGGGAAAGCGACCTCAGCAAGACAGTATACGATAAACCCAAAGATCCCAGCTTTTGCATCAAAAATCCACTATTCGATAAAAACTGCTGGGAAAATTGGAAGACAGTGTGGGAGAGACTAGGAATAGATCAACACCTCACACCCTACACCAAGATTAATTCAAAATGGGTGAATGACTTAAACATAAAGAAGGAAACCATAAGTAAATTGTGTAAACACAGAATAGTATACATGTCAGACCTTTGGGAGGGGAAAGACTTTAAAACCAAGCAAGACATAGAAAGAGTCACAGAATGTAAAATAAATAATTTCGACAACATTAAATTAAAAAGCTTTTGTACAAACAAAACCAATGTAACTAAAATCAGAAGGGAAACAACAAATTGGGAAAAAAATCTTCATAGAAACCCCTGACAAAGGTTTAATTACTCATATTTAGAAAGTGCTAAATCAATTGTTCAAAAAACCAAGTTATTCTCCAATTGATAAATGGGCAAGGGGCATGGATAGGCAGTTTTCAGATAAAGAAATCTAAACTATTAATAAGCACATGAAGAAGTGTTCTAAATCTCTTATAATCACAGAGATGCAAATCAGAACAACTCTGAGGTATCACCTCACACCTAGCAGATTGGCTAACATGATAGCAAAGGAAAGTAATGAATGCTGAAGGGGATATGGCAAAGTAGGGACATTAATTCATTGCTGGTGGAATGGTGAACTGATCCAACCATTCTGGAGGGCAATTTGGAACTATGCCCAAAGGGTGATAAAAGAATGTCTACCCTTTGATCCAGTCATAGAACTTCTTGTTTTGTACCCCAAAGACAATGGGAAAAAAGACCTGTACAATAATATTCATAGCTGCGCTCTTTGTGGTAGCCAAAAACTGGAAAATGAGGGGATGCCCATCAATTGGGGAATGTCTGAACAAATTGTGGTATATGTTGGTGATAGAATACTATTGTGCAAAAAGGAATAATAAAGTGGAGGTATTCCATGGAGACTTGAACGACTTCCAGGAAGTGATGCAGAGCGAGAGGAGCAGAACCAGGAGAATATTGTACACAGAGACTAATAAACTGTGGAATAATTGAACTTAATGGACTTCTCCATTAGTGGTGGTGTAATGTTCCTGAACAAGCTGCAGGGATCTAGGAGAAAAGCACTATCCATAAGCAGAGGACATATTGTGGGAGTAGAATCACTGAGGAAAAGCAACTGCTTGACTACAACGGTTGAGGGGACATGACAGAGGAGAGACTCTAAAGGAACACTCTAATGCATATACTAACAACATGGCAATGGGTTCAAATCAAGAGCCCATGTGATACCCAGTGGAATCACATGTTGGCTATGGGGGTGGGACAGGAGGAAAAGAAAATGATCTTTTTCTTTAATGAATAATGCTTGGAAATGATCAAATAAAATATTATTTAAAAAAAGAAATGGAATAAAAGTAAAATCATCAAGCCTTGGTAATTTATTCAACATAGTGATGAGTCATCTAACACCTAGACCTCAAAAACTTGAGGGACTGATAGAATAGTCTTATACTCAAGTCAAATAAGGAAAATAGGATGAGGGAGAAAGATTTATAGGTAAAGCAAATGAAGTATTTTATGAGCATCTCAGGTTTAAGATGTCCAAACTGGATATCCAGTTCAATAAATGTCTGAAAACAATTGGAAATATAATATTGGAAGTCAATAGAAAGGTTGGGTCAGGATAAGTTGATTTGAGAATTGTCGGCATAGTGATGGTAATTAAATCCATGGGATCTGATGAAATCATTAAATCAAATAATTTAGAGGGAGAAGAGAAGAGAAATCAATAGAGAATCCTATGGGGCACTTATAATTAGAAGACATAATCTGGATGAGACTGAGTCACTAGACACTATGGTGCTTCCCAATGAGACAAATGAGTAAAACCTTAGACTGATGGTCTAACAGAGCATGTACTAATGGGATGGAACTCATGGAGCACTATATTTAATTTCTTTCCTGTTTGAATACTGACTACTAAATATGCACACATTGGATTACTATTTCTAGTAATATGACAGTCATGTCTTAAGCAAAGATGTCTAATTCAACACTCAAAGTTGTCCAGGGCTAAATACAAGTATAACCAAGATATGGTGATTTATTTATTTATTTATTTAATTGTTTATTTATTTATTTTTGTAGATCAATAAGTAGCCTTTAGAGATTCTTTTCTATTTGTATTTGCATGTCTGACTTAATAGATATAAGCTAAAAATCATTTTGACTCAGTACGAAAATTATTTGGTGTTGTTCTCCACCTGAAAATATTTTGTGTTTATTTTGTAGATGCTTAGTGTCCATTAAATTTTATTTATATTGTAAATCTTGGAAAGAAAAGTAAACTGTGAAGGGAGAGCTTTGTTCTTTTTGTTGTGGTGGTGGTAGTTGTTTTTGATATTTGTCTTCTTGATATTCAACAGAGTTCAAGGCACAAAGAACATTCTTAAATAATGTATGTTAGATTTAATTGCATTGAATAAAATGAATTCCTCCATGTCATTATTCAGATTCTGATCACAAAGAACTCATAAGATTATAGTTCATTAGAATTTAGCAGTTTAGCATTTGCTTCTGTAAAAATGTTTTTAAGATTCTCAAATTTTGAAAATGTTCATTAACTAGACATTAGAATTTAAAGACATAATTCCCTTAATAAAAGTCCTGTGAGTATAACCATGTAGAAAGTATTCCTTTTTGCAAGAACCAACTATCTCTCTTTACCTCATCAATTTTTGTTTACTCCAACTGGAGTTACACTTCTATTTTCAGTCTCATACTATTTTGGAGAGTTTTCTTATTTTTACAAGGCTCAATATATTAATAAAAATATGGTTGCATGTTCCTGGAGGAAGCTCGGAATAATGAATAGAGTGCTTGGTTTGGAGTCTATAACAAACAGGTTCAAATTGTACCTTTGGCAATTACTATATGTGTGAACTTCCTCTGTTTCAGGGCTCACTTAGTAATAAACTAATTGTGATCGATGCCTCTTATTAGAGAGAATTTCTATACCAGGCGTTCCCATCTTGATGAAAGGAAAAATCCTTTGCATAGTCATACTTGGATACACAAATAGGGAGGATCTACCATCATTAAGCACACATTAAACAATTCAAAACATATTAAATTAGCACATGTCAGGTAAGGCCTGCTTAGCTTTATGGATTTACCAGACTTGTGATTCCACTGAGATAGAGAACCCACAATAGGGAAATTTTGATAAATGTACAGATTTTGTAATCACTTTATTAGTGAAAAAAATATGAAGTTATTTATTTTTATTTCCAGGCACTGTGTTAAGTGCTATGGATAAAAAGATGACCATGAAGCAGTCCACACTATACATATCCTTTGATCCTATTAGCCCTGTATCTCAAGGATACCCAAGATAGGGGGAAAAGACTTACTTGTAGCAAAATATTTATTTCCTCTCTTTTTGTGGTGTCAGCGAATTGGAAATTGAACAGATATCCATCAATTGGGGAATGGCTGAATAAGTTGTGGTGTGTGATTTTAATTGAATACTATTGTGCAAATAAGAAGTGATTAACAGATGACCACAAAAAATAACTGGAAAGACATAGAAAGTGATATAAGAATAATGTTGTGCATGGTGACAGCAATAAAGTACGATGATCAACTGTGAGTGACCCAAGTGTTATCAGCAATGAAAGATAAAAGACAAATCAAAGGGACTCAGACAAAAAAGTCTATCTGCTACCACAAAAGGAACTGACAGTCAGAATACAGATCATAACATTTTTCATTTTCTTTTCTTCATGGTTTTTTTTTCCTTGTATAATGATATCTTCTTTTACAGTATGACAAAATAGAAATATGAACTTCATGATAGCACATGTAAAACCTGTCACCTATGTCCTATTGCCTGCAATCTTGGGGAGAGGAGAATGGAGAGAGGGAGATAACATGAGTCACAAAATGTCAAAAAGTGATTATTAAAACTTGTATCTATGTGTAAAAAAAGAAACAATCCATAACTAGAGAAATCATTCTCATGGGAGGGACAGCATATAAAAAGTACATATAGGGTATACAAAATTAATTCAAGGGAGTTTGACAAGATGGTTCTGTAGCAGTTTGATAGGTGTGTAAATAGTGGGCGGGGGCAGAGTCAGGATGACAGCTTAGAAGCAGCAAAAGTCAATTCCTTGGTGAAAATCCTCCCCTACTAGTCAAAAACAAAGTGCTTCAAGGGGGACAGAAAACCACATCCAATAGGAAGACTGAGCTGAGGGACCCTCCTGCTCAATTCAACTTAAAAGGTTCTCAGAGAAGGTTGAATTGAAGGAAAAGAAAGAAGGAAGGTCCCAGGACCCTTCCCCCATATACTGTGCTGAGACTCAGATGGGCAGTGGGATCCCAGGGCTGGGACTCCAACTGGCTACCACAACTATGTGAAGCTTAGGGCTCTGACCACAGCTGGCAAGGAGGCACCTAGAGGAGAGAAGCAGAGAAGAGGGAAGGCTGGTCTCAGCTTTCAGCCACCACACCTCCATCTTGGGCTTCTGCTTCTGGAAGTTTTGGCCTCCGGGCACATTCAGCTCTGCAGATCAGCTCAGCTGGCTTAATCCAGTTTATCAACAATGCAGAAAAGAAGCCTCCAGAGGGCAGAGGGGCTCAGTCTCCCAGAGCAGGCAGAAAACCAGAGGAGCAGTGGTGCAGAGTGGACTTATAGCCAGGCTCAGCAGTGAGACAGAGTCATGGATCTCTCCTGCTCTATCCAACATGAAAGCCTCTGTGGGCCTCTGAGGAAGATCTGGCCTCAGGGCACATTAATACAACTGGTCAGCTCCAAGAATGTGGCATTTACTTTGACTCAAAAAGTATACTGAAGAATCTAATCCATAGACATGAGAAGGAAAGACATTCTAGAGATAGAAGATAGAGGTATATGTAAGTAAATATATACAATATGTACAGATGAACCCACCCATAAAGCAAAGCTATCAGTAGTACAACCTAGAAATTAATATTTATGTAAAATTTTATTAAACTTAATTTTTATTTAATTTAAATGCAAATGTAATTAAGAGCAAAAAAAATTATAAAGAACAAATAAGGTGGGTAAATCATACTATCTCATGATCTGCTCTGTGGGTAGATCCAATGCAGCAGAGTAAAGTTCAACTAAAGCATACATAAGGTCACTGACAGACTCTATTCCAGTGATGGTGAACCTTTTAGTGACTGAGTGCCCAAACTGCACCCTCATGCTATGTGCCTTTCTCCAGACAGGGGAGGGAGGACACTCTTCCATTGGGCTGTTGGGTAGAGGAGAGGTTGATGGGAGAAACATCCTCAGGCACATGTGGAGAGGTGGAAGGGAGCATCCCCCTCCAGCACATGTATATGGGTTCATCATCACCACCCTATACTGACTTAGAAAATCACATATTAACATTATCTATGTTTTAAAGTATTTTAATTTTTTTCTTTTTTTCTAATTTTCAATATTTTCTTATATATTTTAACCTCACTTGGGTCATATTCATCAATGTTATGTGCTGCATGTGGCACAAAGACTATGTGTTTGACATTTCGAGTCTAGCTAATACTATGCCTGGGCAGATTGCTAAACTACTCTGGTAATTCCTGGAATAGAAATAACCCTACATTCAGAGCCAAGAGAAGGTTTAAGGGGCCAAACCAGGTAAAATCCAGAGAGTCAAAACAGGGTCTGGCATGAATCAGTGTTGACTTCAAGCTATTAAAGATGTATTCCAGGAAATGGAAACAATATGCGGGAAAATAGAGAAAATTCCATTTTTTTTATACCTGAAGTTTTCCTGGCAGTGAATTGATAGTGAATTGACTGAGCCTCATCTCCAACATTACAGAAATCCCACCTATCAAACTTGTATATTCTTTATTGCTCTTCATTAAATATATGGGGAAATGGGCTAGCAAACACCCTTCGTACCTAGTGCCATATAGCACTTCACCCTTCCCAATCCTCCATGGATCTATGGGATAATGGACAAAAAGTAAACAATATCTTCATCACATCTCATCAATCAATCAGAAAATCTCATCAAAAGTTATTTGCTATTTAACATTTTACTTTTTCTACCTAGATAAAAAAGTCAAAATATAGACACAGATGGCTTACTCATCATATACACAAATAGTAAAAAACCCGAGAGGGAAGCAGATTAAGGATTAACATGCTAAAATGTTATTTGAATTTTAATAAAAGGAAATTTAATGAAGATAAATATTATTTTACACTCAAGTTCATAAAATCTATTCGATTATGTAAGATAGGTAAGACATGGTTAGGCATCTTGCGAAAAAATATTTAGCAATTTTAGTGGATTACAAACTCAAAGTGATTCAATTATGTGATATTATAATAAAAAGATGGAATTTTTAAAGTGCATTGAGGATCGTAGATTTAGAGTTAGAATGAGTCTCTGAGGACATCTATTCCAACCTCAAAGGTATGATCAGGTTCAGATTGGTCAACATTAAGTAACATTGCTTACAGGCCTATAGAGGGACTGACCCCATTGTATCCTGTCTTTGTCAGACCACTGATGGGTTATCACAGTCAATTGGAAGCATGTATTTTAGGAAGGATGTTAAAACCTGTGGAGTAACTGACTCATTTCACAGTAATGAACCTTGAAATCATGTCCCACAGGAAAAACAAGAGGATATTTAGTCTAGAAGAAAGGAGGCTAAGCAGAACCATGGTTTCCTGGAATAATAATTATATTGTTGCAATGATTCTCAAAAGTTTTTTAGTTCATCTTTCTCATTTTACAGAAGAGGAAGCTAAAGTCTAGGGAGCTTAAAAGACTTGCTCAAGGTCACAAAATGACTGATCTCAGATCCTAATTCCAGGCAGCAAGTTCATCTATGCATATTTAATGTCCTTCCCACCATATCATATTGCCCAGCTGAGAGCCATTTTCAAGAAGATGAAAGTTTGTCTTGTGTTTTGGTGGAGTAGGAACTGGTAGGATGAGAATAGTCCTTGCTTGTTCTCAGAAGAAAGAACAAAGAATAATAGGTAGAAGATAAAAAGAGAAAGATGATGTTACAGAAGCACATACTAATCATGTTTTACATTGATTTCCATAAAATTTTAGCTAGATAAGTTGCTAATTATCTAGCAAGGAAAAAGTCTGTCAGAAATTGGTTCCTTCTCACTAAAGCAGGCATTCTTAATGTTGGGGCCATGGATGTGTTTTTAAAAGATTTTCTTCACCAATTTTAAATGATTGTTTCCTTTTGTAATCTTCTGTATTTCCCCTTTATGCATTTCAAAACATTGATCAGACTAGAGGACTAAAGACTTCCTTTGACTTCCAGAAGAGTCTATTATACACAGAGAGACAGACATACCCACATGGTTAAGAACCTCATTTCTAGAGGACTACAAATACAGGTTGGGTGGAGGGAATTCTCATATAGTTATGAGTTGGAATAAAGGATGACTATATTAACTCTCAAATTTTGGTAATTGAACATCCTGTGGGACTTTTGTATGAATGACCACTGCTTTTAAATATGGTTTTAAATTGGAAGAAACCAATAAAAGCACTGTGGATTTAGTTAAGATCCTGCCACCAAAAAAGAAAAAAATAAATATATTCATGTCCAAATCACAGGCCTCCTGGGAGTGTTAAGTCTACCTCAGTAAGAATGTGAATTGAGCTTTGTATTGGAATAGGGCATATCAATGTTAGGAAAAGTAACAGAAGGGCTGGAAAGAAATTGGAGCTCTAGACGATAAACTTCCTCAGTTTTGGAGTTCTCCGAGTCGAATACACAGATGGTGAATTTCTCACCAATCGCCTGGCATAGGAGTCTGACTACAAAATAATTTGCCTGAAGATTTGGTCTTCAAAGACTTCTGTGGCAATTGAAATAGCAAAACACATTGAGCCCATTCCTGCCATGGAAGAGAGAATTAGATGTTCATTTTGGCAAAAACACATTATTACTTTCAAATATAAAAAATACATGGAACATTCAGTGTGTTACATTTTATATCAACAGAAAAAAAGTGTATAAAGGAGTAGAGCCCTACTTTACTGGAGCTCCATTTTTCTATTGGCTCTATCTCTATAGCCGTCAGGTATTATTACTTTGGATCTTCAGAGTGAAAATGTCATATAATGGAAGGACAACTGTCCTTGCAATCATGGGGAACAGGCTGAAGTTTAAGCTTCACCGTAATCTATTCCTATTTTGGGGAAGGCAAATCCCTTTACTATGTGAGGCCTCAGATTCCTCAACTTTAAAATCATGAGATTTTAAAAGTTCTTTCAGCTCTAACAACCTCTTGGCTCTATGAATATTTGGACTTCAGTTTCCTTATTTGTAAAATTAGAGAATTTGCTCCAAAACTACTACGAGTCCTAAACTTTTATGAATTTGTGACACTTCTTTTATATAAAACCCTTTCAACACTTTGGGCATGGTGTTATTAGTGACTCCATAGTTGTAGGTGATTTGTCCTAAACTTGTCCTTTGTCCTTTTGATACCAAATGGAATAGTATCTTTAGAGAAAAAAAAAACAACTTCATTGCACAAAAGACTCATTCTTTCAGCTTATGAATGAATCAATCAAAGATTTATTCAGGACTTATTAAATATTAGGCACTCTGCTAAACATTGGGGATACGAATTTTTAAAAATCAGTTAATGTCTTCATAAGATTTACATTCTCTTGGAGAAAAACCATCATACTAGCTGAAAAGGGGGAAAGAGAGTGTCAAGGAAGTTATCCAACATAGGAACATAGTTGAAAAATCCTGAGTCCCAAAATGGTACAGAGAAGTGAAAAAGGAGATGTTCTGAACATCGTATGTTTTCTCCTAAAATGGAAATATTGAATTTCATGTCTCTACTCTCCAAATGGAGGAAAAGAGAATAGTGATGAGGAAGAAAGCTAACATTATTGGGGATACTAAATAAGGATGTTCGTTTTAATTCAAAACTCATTGAGTCATACATAATAATAGATTTAGAGAAGAAAGTACTTAGAGATCTTCTATCTAATCCCCTCAATTTATAGAGGAGGAAACTGACCCACAGAGGTTTACATACTCTGATTAATTTCAAACAGACAGTAAGTGCTAAGCCAGGATTTGAGCCCGGGTCTTGTATTTTCCAACCAATCTATTTTTTGAATGCCCTTTATTGGAATATGAGAACTTCATCATAAGTCGTGTAGGAGCCGGAAAATATTCAAAATCTATCAGTATTCCAGGCCTTAACCCTCTCTTTGGATCCAAATTTTATGGTTAGTTTGATGGAGAATCATTTTTAAAATATGTACTTTGTCCAACATTTAATAGGAAACTGGCCAAATAGTACATTTAATTAAGAAAAAAAGTAAAAGATTAATTGTAATCTGTCACATTGTATTGTCATCATTATTTAAAGCCCTTTTCTCTGTCTAAAATGTTAGCTCTACTTCATGGTGAATTGGTAAATGTGCTAGGAGCTAGAGGAAATTTGACTGCTTTGGCTTAGCACATTTTTACATGGAAATATATTGACGTGAAGGGAAATGGCCCATTATTGTCTTTAGCTGCTGTGTGGAGCTACACATCTTCCCAATAACCTTTGTCCATTGTAGTAGACCTTGAAAAATGATGTATTGCCTTTCGAGGGCTTAGGCAGCATTTTTCTAGTTTAACTTTCTCAGGAGATTCATAGAAGTAATGAAAGCCAATGCCTTGCTTAAAACTCTCCACACAGCACTACCTGCTTAATACAGGGAATTTGATTTAAGCCTCTCAAATGAAGTGCTTTTGAGCTCACTTGGAATAAACAAAATCTAGTGATGATTTCTGTACTTCAAAATAACAGAATGGGAGTGACTCACTAGGAGAGTGTGAATGCCCAGCGTCCACATCATCTCTTTTTACTAGATGCTTAAGGAAGGCAGCTGTTACATATCAGTAGAATTAAAGACTATCTTTGGTACAATCTGTAGTCTGTGTTAGCAGGGCAAAAATATCTTAAGATTGCTTAACTGGTTTACCTGTTACTGAGACTTGCTTTCATTGAATTTGGGAAGCCTAATTTAAAAAAAGAAAGAAAGAAACATCATTGTCAAAACATGCCTCATATATAGGCCTTAAGCACCTTAGTTGACTTTGTAGTGGCCCAGGGTTACTCTTCTATATTTGAGACCTCAGAAAAGTTATCTAAAATTCAAAGAACTCAATGGTTTAACAGCCACTCAAAAAGCTTTACTATGAGTTTACATGAGTATCTTTACTTTTACCACTTATTAGTGGACACACTAATTTAAATTAAATTACATCAACAAATTCTATAGCCAAAAAAAAAGTGACCAAAGAAAATGCCCTCCTTTCATTGTATATATGAGGTATGGTCTTCCAGAGAGTTCCATACCACAAATTGAAGAAGTGATAGCTTCACCTAATTTAAAGAGTCTGGCAAAAGATGCACATTGAGGGCACATAAATAAGGAGTAAGATGTGACTTCATTGAATCCTCTTCCCTCAAAGCCCAGCAAAAGTTTCAACTTCTATATTAAGTAATGACCACCATACCTACAGTGATCTCCTCTACTTTGCATTTATTATCTTAATATAATAATAATAATGACAAAATAATAACAGGTAGCACTTATGTAAAGTTTGCCAAGTACTTTACAAATATGGTATCATTTGTTTCTCATAACAACCTTGAAAAGAAGAAAGCTATTATGATCCCTCATTGACAATTTAAAGAACTGAGGCAGAGGTCATATAATTTTATTAGGGTCCCATAGCTAACAATTGTTTAATGGCACATTTGAATTCAGGCCTTCCTGAATCCAAGGCCAACCATCTATCTGCTGTACCACCTAGCACTCCTACATATTATGTATGTTCATAAATTTGTACTTGTCTCCCTCATTAGAATGTATATTAGAAGCATATCACATAATTCTTTTAAAATTCTTACCTTCCATCTTAGAATCAATAGTGTAGTGGTTCCAAGGCAGAAGAGTGGTAAGGGCTAGGCAATGGGGGTTAAATTACTTGCCCATGGTCACACATCTGGAAAGTGTCTGAAGCCAGATTTGAACCTAGGACCTCCCATCGCTGGGCCTGACTCTCAGTCCACTTAGCCATCCAGAACCCCATGGCATACTCTTTTACTGACTGACTGCTAACTATCCCAGCTTCTTTCTACTAAGATACCACTAAAAATTTGGCTTTTTCCTAAGGACAATGTGCTAAACCTTAGGCAAAATTTAGCTTATGAATGATCATAGCTAAACAAAATTCAGGTTCAATGTTCCCAGTAGCCAACTTATATTTTAAAGCATCTTTATCTAAAACTTAATTTCAATTAGATATCTTAGGTAATTTTTCTGTATCTGATTTGGGATTACAAATTTATTGGGTCTCATTAACCTCTTATAAAATCCTCTTTTACTATGACTCAATTCAGGTGATTCTCCCAAAGAAATTCCACATGTGCAATGTGGAAGTTAAGTGATGAAGCTTGAAAATATCTCAGGATTGGGTTTTCAATGTATTTGAACTTGTATACAAGCTAAATTAACTACATAAGATCACTATAATCCATCCTGCTAGTTCATCCAACTATTCACAATTTCTATCTTTATTATCCATGTTTTTCTGAAAATGGAAGTTAGTTGGGAGGCAAAACATGACCCCAGACTTAATTAAAACCTCTCTCTACAAGATATTTATTTGGTGAACCATCAAATAGGTATGAAGCATTACAGAAATTTTCTCTGATATTTCTCACAAACAGAAGATCCCTTTGCTCTGGTAGATTTTTCTACAAAAGTAAATCCAAGTATATTTAACATTAATTATACTATCACTCAATCATTTATTGACATAGCTAACTATTCCAAGGCAAAACAAAGAAAGAAACTCAAAAATCTTAATCCTGTCTCCTTCCTCTTGAAACATACACTCTAAATACTTAGTCTCCTCTTTTCACATCCACTCTTCGTCTATGACACCTCCTAAAAGCTGAACATTATCCATGCTTTATAATTTTCCATTACTTCACCACTCCCATTTCTATTTAATAAAAACTGACTCACTTGCCTTATGATGTTTCTTTACTTCACAAGACACCTTGTATTAATGGACCACCTTACCAATATATATCCTTCTAGTTTTTCTCCTTGCTTTCAATCTCTACCACCTCTAATCCACTCTCTAAATAACTGCTAAAATATTTGCTACGAATATATATATGGTCATGTCACTCCTGCTCAAAATTCTGCAATGATTCCCTCATGCTTGTGGGATATAATATGAACTTAAATACAACTTTTACAATTACTGTTTTGTTTCAAGTGTCAGATAAAATGCCAATTTTCTTTAAGAAGTCTTCTCTACTTTCCCAGCTAGTAATGTTTTCTTCTTGACACTTACCTTTCAGTTCTTTTTCAAGTTTCATGTATGTATTCTTTCCATGATCCTGATTTTGAATAATTTTCCAGGACATCAAGAATGTTTTCCCCCCTTCTTTGTTTTTCCAACATTTAACACAATGAGTGGCACATAGTAAATGTTTATTAGTTGACTGACTTAACATAGTATTTGAAGCCCTCAATATTAGGACTGGTAGTTGGTACAATGTATAGAATGTTGGACCTGGATTTGGGAAAATCATTATTCTAATCTGGACTCAAACACTTCCTAGCTAAGTGTCCCTGGTATACTAGGGAGATTTTAGGGAAGGTTAAATAGAAGGGAAGGTCAGCAGATGGGTTCACACTAACAATATATATTAAACTAAACAGGGATAAGGGTTTTGGAAGGGGAATTAAGGAGTGACTTATTTCTAATCCACCCAGAATTTAACCTTAGCCTTTCTAAATAAACTTTAACTTAACTAACTAAACTAATAAAAGATAATGTTCACAGGGCCCAGATTCTCGCAAACTAAGGAGTCCTTGGTTGAGTCCAATTGCAAGATCAAGGCCAAGGAAAGGGAGGAAGTTTCCACCCATTCACAACTGGCCACCAGTGTGAAGGGGAACTCATACTCAACCTTTGTAAAAGATAATCCAAGTCCTTGGCAGCTCCAAAAGTTGATTTCTTGAGGGAGCCCCTTTGACACCCAGCTTCTCAGTCTGCAATCAATTTGAGAGAGACCCAGTTGCCAGGTCCCCAACTGTCTTAGAATCCTGACCCAGCCAACTCTGTGGAATCCTATTTTTTTTTGCAACATCCCAGGCTCACAGCCTGCTTTGCTATGCCCTGCTAGAAAATCCCTTCCTACACTGGGGAAATCACTTAACTTCTGTCTATGTCAGTTCATTTAAGTATAAAATTGTGATAAGAATAAAACCTGCCTTTTAATGCAGTTGTGATGTCAGTAAAGTGTTAAACAGTGTGTGGCACAGAGTAAGTGTTTAATAAATTCTAGTTTCCTTCCTTGTTTCTATCTACAGGTTAATCCTTATTTTACATTAATGCCTCTCAATAACTCTACATTGCATCCAACACTGGTAGATCAGTCTTCAACAAACTTAATATTTCATTCCATGTTTTCTTTTGTTATGCATAAGTTACCTGAAATAATCTTCTTTCTCATTTCCCCTAATTATAAATCTCAGTTCGTAAGACTCAGATCTTGTGACATGATCTACTCAAAATCTTCACTCATCCTCCTTCCAACTGAATTGTTAGAGATTTTCTCCTTCCATACATCATTTTGTATTCATTTTTCTATTTAACCTATTATATCTTACTAGATGAATGTAAATGTATTGATGGCAAGGGGCTTATTACGTAGCACAGAGCCTTGTACATAGAAGATGCTAATAAAGACTGTATATTGATTCCAAGGCAGAAGAGTGGCAAGGGCTAGGGAATTGGGGTTGTGAACTACTGAAGTTTTCTACAGATAGGAAGTATCTAAGATTACACTTGATCCCAGACCTCCTATTCTCTAATCTGACTCTCAATCTACTGAGCCACATAGTTGCCCACTCTATTTTGTATTTATTTAGAATAATTAAGTACTTATATAGAGATAGAAAAGAAGTCACAAAATCCAATATCTAATTTCTTAGATGTAGAAAGTGAGGAAATGTAAATGATTTCTCAATGGGTAGATGAGCAATAAGAATCAGAACTAGAATTCAATGCAGGTCCTCTGGTAACAAAGTTTGAATTCTTGCTTCTTTTGTACTTAGGTGCATATGAATTGTTTCCAACCATTAAATTAACCTTCCTTGAAGGCAGGGACATTTTTTCTCATTGTATCCTTGGTTTTTAGCATAATTTTGCACATGTGATACACAATTAATGATGTTTGTAGAATTGAAGTCACCAAACAAAAACATTTATTTCAAGTCCTCCTACATCCCAGGCTTTGTAGAAGGTTCTGGAGATAACAAAAGCAAATAGAATAAGTTCTGTTCTCCAACAGCTTAAATCATGTTGAATTCATTCATTATAAATGATAGCATGGAATCTCACTGGTCCATTTGATCTTAATTTTATCTCATATCTTTTTTTTTCTTTTAATATATAGTTTATGCTAAAGATCTTCATCAGAGGAATAAGTAGCCAGAGGACTGAGATCAATGATCTTTGATGTATGATTTGTGCCAGTGTATCAATTCAGCCTAATCACTGTGCTTTTCTCTATTTCTAGGGGCAGAGGCCCATTGAAACATACAACTGATGTGATTTATGCAGCCAAAATGATATCAGAATCAGGCTCAAGGATGGATGTCCTTGCACGGCAGATCGCCAAACAAGTAAGTCCCTTAGGAAATAGCCAAGGGAGATATCATTCTTTTGCTTTCTATGACTTGTACATACTGCTTGAATCTACCAGCCCAGGGACAGATTGTAATTAGACCTCTTGAGGCTATTTAATGGATATATTAATACTTTGCCATATTTAGCTGAATATTTCTGCAAAGGTAGATACCATTACATAATCATGTTTTGAAATTAAAAAATCAATAATCAATCAATAGCATGTATTAGATGGCTACAAAGCATCAAACACTGAGCAATTTAGGACTGAGGTTACAAAGACAAACATAAAATAAACAAAAAAACCCCACAATTTTCAAGGGGTTGTATCCTGTTGGAAGAAATATATATATATATGGACATATATTAAATGAAATATATCTACAAATTAAATAAAATAAATTATGGAAGACTAAAGAGAATGGGGAGGAGTGGAACCAGGAAAAGTTTCATATAAGAGGTAACAGAGATGAGTTTGTCAGGATGCTAGTGAAATAAATATGCATAGTGTATTCCAGTTATTTTAATTTTAATAGCCAATGTAAACCTTACTTTAATGATTTTATAGATCACTTATGTCTTTATGACAGATCTTGCCTCCACTTACACAGATAGCAGTCATAGAATAAGATTTTACAATTTAAGAGATCTTTACCTCTTTAGGTAAAATTTTACTAGAGAATTCCAGTTGATAGTCTTTAAAATATATATATTTCATTGTTCAAAATTATATTCAAATGATTGATAAGATATTACAAGCATTCATAAGAATGCCTATAATATCTACATTCAGGAAAAATAATTTGTGTAGCTCTTTTTCCTGATCTATTTCTAAAATGGATAAATGTAGAATACAGACAGATCTTTGGTACTCTTCTTTTTAGAATACATTTTTCCTTACTAAGTTCTTAATCTACACCTTCCTAGATTTAATATCATACTTAGAATTCCAATAATCATTATTATTATTCAATAAACTATTAACAACATTAATGGAAATTAATAAAAATAACTACCATTAATTTGCTAAGATATATACACTTTGAGTTAATGTGGTAAGAATCCCTAATGAAATGTTTTAGCAGTGATTAATATTTAATGTCCATATACTTTGTTACAATGTGTTAATAAAATCAGATATATCCATGCATATTTCCCTAACCCATTATGTCTTTGACTTCAAAAAATAGTGAATCCTCTACCCCATCAGTATAATACAGATCTAAAGCCACTTGTATCCTCTCATACTTTTCAATTTTCTCCCAGTTTTCTCATGGAACCTCCACCAATATTCCGAGAATCCTCCAGATCTTATTACATTGTATGAATAATGTTTTGCACTCAGGTTTATGGTCTGTGATCTCTTGCTCTTGCTATATGAACTATCTACCTTCCTTTTCTAACAACAAACATTCATGATCTTTAACATTTAAGTAGTAATATATATATATATATATACACACATTCACATATATACATATATGTATCTATATACACACATTTATGTATGTATGTAATCATAAAATTTGACAAATTCTAAAAAATCATAGTTGTAGATGATCCAAATGACCATGGGAAGACATAAAGAAGATAAAAATAGAGGGAAGTATATTTCTAATGGTTATCTCTATTCAAGAAGTGGCAAGACGGTGTATATATAAATATATATATATATATATATATATATATACATATATATATGTGTGTGTGTGTGTGTGTGTGTGGATGTGGATGTGTGTTTGATATATATACATATATACATATGATATATATACATATATGTGTGTATTTATATATATGTATATATATAAAATCCCTTTGTATTAAAGCAATGGATTTAGACATTCAAAAGTAAACTAGAGGTCAGATATTTTAGATGCTATCTGATCATTTGTTTTCATCCATTTTAAATTATACTCCAACTCACATTTAATAGGCAGCTCCTCTCTCCTCTCTGTGTAGCAATATACTAACTCACCAGACTGGCCAATCAACTAGCATTTCTTATGTCTATGGACAACAGCCCTTTCTTATCTATTTCAATTCCTCATGTGGATTCTTTGGTGGAATTCATTAGAATCTGAATGAATTCATTGAGTGAACTCTTTGATGTTCTTAGACTCAATTTACTCAACCTAATATTGTTCACAAGTAGGAATATTTAAGCAACACTTTTATTTTAGAGGAACACCATATGTTAGAGCTTTAATAACAGTAATGAGTAGGTTTAGAGGGCATAATGCTCCATTTTGTTGTCCTATTTTGGGTTTCTAATAAGAAGTTTACTGGGGAAAATGATCTCAGTTGTACTTTCTGTCTTGAAATCTAATATGATCTTACTATCTGCATGACAAATCATGTTTAACGTATTTTCTTTAAAGTTACATTGAATACTAGTAATGTCTTTTTTCTTTTTTTCCCCCAAATAATAAACAAAGTGGAATTTTGTTTTGGTGTCACCTCCTAATTATGTGTAGTATTGTACAAAATCTATGTGCACTTGTAAATGCTAATGGAAAGACTGATTATGACTTACATTTTCATCAAGGATAATTGACACTTCTTGTGTTTCCCTACCTTCATATATTAGCTCACTCTGTTTTTTTTTTTTCCTATCTATTCCCTCCTGGCTCCTAATTACTGATATTTACCCTCTACATGTCACATAACTGCTTACTTGTGAGTGTGTTATCTAGCCCTTATAAAATGTAAGCTCCTCAAATTTAGTCAACTGACCCTTTTTTTTCCTATTTATATGCCTAGTATGTAGCACTCTTATTGGGCAATATTTTATGCTTACGAAATATTTGTTGATCAAGTCTTTGTTTTGAAGTGGTGAAGTTAAGTAGAGCTAAATGAAATTGGAACATAGAATCAGATGATATAAATCAGCATCTTAATTCTGTCACTTAATTGTTATATGATCATGAACAAGCCACTTCAACTCTATGGATTTTGTTTTCCTTAGCTGTAAAATTCAGTTAGTTAATCAGCTGACAGCTATGACCTCTTTTTAGATTCAATATTCTGAAATTCAGAGAAATTATAGCAAACAAAGTCCTATCATGAACAAACTTGAGTATACAATCAATTCAATTGGAAATTATGTTATTCAATCTCATTTTGGTAACATTTCTATTTTGGAGAAGCCCCTTTTCCATACTGAACTGACATATTCCAGTTGGTAATATAGAGTGGTAAGCATGATTGGAGGACATCTCACTCTCCGGGGTTTGTTTTTTGCCTTATTTCATGTTTATAATCAGAAAGTGGTTGAAAAAATTGTTGCCTATCATCTTATAGGAAAAATGGCAGTTGATGGACATGCCTACAAATCTCTACTTCAAAAATATCTCATGGCAAACTTCTCAGAGAGAATATTTTCTCCTATAATAAGCCATCAACCATACACTTCATTAGACCTTCCTAAGGTCTGTCAAGGAAATAATTTACATATGAATCTCCACACTTCCAACTGTTTCTCTTGATTCATACTAATATTTTTATCTATAACTTATTTCTCTGAGAAGAGAATTTAATTGGTATCTCCTGTTTGTTCTCAAGACTGATTAAGAGTCACTTTACTAAAATGAATGCACCTTTTGTTCCTACTGATTGAATTCTCTGTAAATAGATGCTAAAACAATGATCACACTGAAATGCCTGTGGGATGCTAGACTAACCTAGACAGCACTCCCACTCCCTTAAACCTATTCATTAATAAATGGCATCCTTTTATATTTTCTTGCAACTATGAAAATATGCTCAGCTAATGCCATTTAGTTATTGTTTCTCTTAACTTTCCTAGTCCAGTAACATCAAAAATCATACATTTAAAGCTCAAAACAATGTCTGAAATCATTGAATCAAGGCTTCTTATTTTAAAAATCAGGATCTGAGCTCCAGATATGCTGAATTTTCCAAGAACCTACAGCTATCAGTTTCTTTGATTCAAAATCTAGCCACCATTCTTCACTTCACTAAATGACAATTAATTCACATTTTAGAAAAAAACAGATATGAATTGTAGTTATATGAGTTCAGAGAACTGGTAGCAAAGGAACATTAGGTTTGAGAAGTTTCATAGAGTGATAGAATCATAGTTCTACACTTGACAGGGACCTAAAAGATCATTCAGCTCAATTCCCTTTTTATGAAAATGAGTAAACTGAGTCTTATGGAAGTAAATTTAATTGTCCAAGGGCACCCAAAGGACAAGAATCAGAAAAAAAATATTTTAAATGAGGTACTCTGACTACAGGATTAGTATTCTTTATACTCTCCCATGCCACTAATACATTGTCTCTTTATTTTATGGTACAGGGCTGTTAACTTCCAATCTCTGCTTCTGCATTTCTGTCCTGTCACTTAGTGCCCATTTCTTTTAGAATCAACAAAGTGACTTCACCCACAACCCCAATTGTACTGCTGCTTTGTAGGAATGAATCAGTCTTTTATGATTCCATAAATCATTAAAAAAACAGCTGATCTATATTTAGATTAAGATAGACACAATATATCTTGAATTATGTATGTAAACTTTTAAGAGTTTTAATTATATAATAACACAAATATCTCTTTTGAGCCTCAGGTAGGTCATAAAGAGAGTTCTTCTTGGCAAAAGAGTAAGAGACATTGCCTTTCCATTTCTGGGTTCAGGGCTATTGTTAGACCCCCTAAATGTGAAGAGTAGGTGCTAAAATATATTATCAAAATTATTTTATAGAGCACAATATAGACTAAGTAGGCAAATTACTTCCTCAAGGCTACATAGTAAATATGTAGTGATGGTGGTAGGTTTTGGGTAAGGGCCTTTTTCAATATACCTTCTATCATTCAGAGAGTTATGAGTTCTAAATAACACTCTAGCACCCCTAACTTCATCAAATCTCTCATATTGTCAGTATAACCAAGTACTGCTAAATTTTAGGAATTGAGTCAATTAAAGCTAATTTATTTGTATTCAGTTCATTAGTATTGTGTATCTATTAGGAAGGAAAGGAAGAAAGAAAGAAAGAAAGAAAGAAAGAAAGAAAGAAAGAAACAAACAAACAAACAAACAAACAAACAAACAAACAAACAAACAAACAAACAAACAAACAAACAACCTATAAATTATTTGGTTCTTGATCTCTTTTGGTGATTAAAGACCAAGATAGTCAGCCCCTTAAGTTATTAAATACAATTCTGGAAGCTCATTATTCTGTCCCATGGATAGCTCAAGACATCTCTAATTGGTGAAGAGTTAATGAGGAAGTAACCCAACATTCTCTCAGTATCTCTCCTACTATTTGATGATAATAGAAAATCACATATTCAGCTCCAGGATCCCATCATCTAGATGAAGAAATTAGATTATACCCAGTTAAGAGGGACAAAGTCCTTTCATACCAATACAGTACTTAAGGACTCTATCCTGCTGCCTGTAGACACACTTGGACTAAATCAGTTCTTTTTTACCAAGCAAGATGGAGCCCCACAATTTTCAATTTCTTTCAACCAAACTTAGAAGACACTCTTGGGTAAGAAGTATTTTTTCTTAGGAATAAAGGAAATAGGAAAGAGGCTTGAAGAATAGATTCAAACCTCAATTTAAAACTTAGAAACATAATAATATGGGAAGAACAGATGGCTAGGTTCTGTCTTTGTATTCTCACTACTTGGGAAAGGAAGTGTGTTGTGATGCAAAAACAACAACAACAGCAGCAGGAGCAGCAGCAGCAGTTTCAGAAACAGGAAGAACTGAGTTCAAGAAATAATGCTTGCTTGAACCTTGGCAGGAAACTTACACATTCATTGCTTAAAGACAATATCTAAAACTACTAATGAGAGAGAATCTGTCAGACTACTTTGTAAAGATGTATTTTCTAATATTTGGAGTCCCTATACTAATGAAATCACAAGCTTATTATTCTGTGCATATAACTATTCAAATTCTTCTAATACAATAGATTGAACATAGTAGTTAGAATAGAACAACAAAATATGTCAACAGTTTGTTAAATTGGGAAGGTATAAAGATTAAATTTAATATCCAATACTCCAAGTATTATATTTAATAATATTTAATAAATCTTTATCTTGAAGTAAAAGGAAATAAGGCTAACAAAAACCAAGAGTCATTCCTCCCTCCTCCACCACAGAACCCTAGAGCTCATGTGGGCAGAAAACAGAAACTCAAAACTCCCCCCACATAAGGAGACACACAAACAGGAGAAGAAAAAGGGGATGGTGGGAAATGTAGTTTCTAGGGTTCAAGATTCTAAATCAATACACTCCCTCCTGTGATCCTTTGCAAGACCAGTCTCCCCAATGGACCATGAAAACATAACTAACTTATAACTTTGTCTAGAGGTATATACAAATGTTATAGCTTTTAAAGGAAAATTACAATAATTTAGGGATAAGAGGAAAATAAAAGGGAAAAGGAACAAAACCAATAATAGGTACATTGACAAAAATCCATTTAGGGGGCAGTACCCTTTGGCATAAGAATGTACATTCAAAACAAAACAAAAGTATTTCACCCCCCCCCCAAGTTCAAATTCTCCATATCTCAAAGTTCACTCTAGATCTTATGATACAGCATGTGGTCTCTGCAGGCATCCTCACATTGCCTTCTAGATTCTGGGAGGTAGTCTCTTGTTCTAAATTTGGCTGTAGCATATTCCCCCCCCCCAGAGGAAAATAATCATACATTCTCCCCTGAGGATGCATGTAAGAATTACAGTGATACATGGATGAGTCATAAGGCATATGAATCAAGTATCAAAAAACATCAAGGAATCAAAGAAATTAAAATTTAAAAAATCTTCTGAATCAGATAAAAAAAATATGAAAAGAAAACTTGAAGGAAATGAAAAAAGAATTCTGGGAAGAAGGAAAAATAAATCACAACTCACAACAGGCTTTTGTAGTGATCCATGTCCCATAAGCATACAACAACAATTAGTCACTAATCTAATTTAGCAGACTGTACTACAGTAAGCTGTCACATCATGAGAGAAAATAGAAAAAAAGACTAGATCACGAGAAAAATGGGAAATAGAGTTTCCTGGTTCAACCCTTTTCTATGTTTTTTGGGGATAATGGAGCCAGAGCAAAAGATGTCATATGCTTCATATTGAGTGTGGTACAAGTTAGTCCTGCATTAACACATGATAAGTAGCTGCAACTTCAAGTCCCACACATGATCAAGTCATTGGGTTTTTTGTGTAGAATGTCATCAATCCCCATAGAATTGGTTTTGTTTCCTTCACCATTTTGTGCTCATTTGGCACTTTGCAGGTTAAGTTCTGTGCTCCTTTGTGGTCCATTTGTGCTTGGATTAGACATAGTCATCGAGCTAAAGTCTCATAATAGTTAAATAGCTAGTGGTGGTTTGCCATAGACCAAAGCTTTTGGGGTATTTTTTTTTATATGCTAGGTAAATGGATATCTTAGCTTATGCTATTGCAAAAAGTAAAAGTAGTTTAAAATTTTTAAATACTAGTGATGTGTTTCAAGGGAAAAAAATGAGAAAAGAAGGAAAAAAATTAAATACTGTATGACACATGTAAGAAGAAAACAAGATGTTAAATTTGTGTATATTTCACAATTACAGAGGTAAAGGATAGGGACTAGTTTTCAAAAAATAAGATCAATTTCCCCTTTGACTTACCATGATCCACAGTTTGAGTGCAAATAAGGCAGATAAAACAATGTGAGTGTAAATGAGGTATACAAAGCAATAATACATTCAGAAATACAAAAAAAGGAAAAAAAATAGTAAAGGCACAAAATGTTAAAAAAAAAAAGGCACATCAGGTCAATATAGGTCATTAATACAGATTTTCTTCTATGAGGCAGTATGCGTGCTGCCCTACAACGCAATTTGTGCAAATAGAAGTATCAGTCAAATAAAGTGTAACAATGTAATACAAATACAGCAATAAAGAAGTTCTATCACAACCAATAGTCAAATACAATCAATGCAATCAATTATTCACCATCAATAGAAGGTACTCGCTTTACCTGGCTACAGTGAATCCATGACTCCCTCTCTCTAATTTTTATGGCTGTTGGTATAGATAGTAAGACCTAGAATGATCCATCATAAGCAGGTTCAGTCGACCCAGTATGTTTGAAATTCTTTATGTATACACTATCACCTGGATTTAAAACATGAAGCAAGAAATCAATGGGGCCTGCTTGAACAGCAGCTCCAGAGTCATGGAGTTATTTCACTTTTGCTTGCAATTATCTGATATACATATCAATAATTGTATCCCCTCCTAAGAGTGAGGTATAGGGAGGGGAAATGGTTGTGCCTGAAAGGTGGATGTCCAAATGGCATCTCAAATGGTGAGATGTGTAAATCATCTCTGGGTCTGCTTCTGAGATAAAATAGGGCCAGAGGTAGAATTTCAGGCCACTTTAAATGAGTCTCCATGCATAATTTGCCAATCATGGTTTTAAGTTCCTTATTCATTCATTCAACTTGGCCAGAGCTCTGGGGATGATATGGTGTATGAAATTTAGGAGTTATCCCCAGACATGGATAAATCTGAGATAACACCAAATTGGTAAAAATGAGTTCCTTTATCTGAATCAATACATGCTGGCAGGCCAAAACAGGGAATAATTTCTTTCAAAAGGATTTTAGCAACAAAAGCCGCTGTGGCATGAGCAATAGGAAATGCTTCAGGCCACCTGTTGTGAACCTTAAAAATTCTCAGACCCTACTTCAGAACACTTGGTTAAGACCATTCTCCATTTTAAACAATGAAGGGACTTAGATCAGGAATGTAAGACCTCTACTCCACCCCTACTTAAGCATACTTTAGGGGAGGATAAAGTTGTAAACTCCTTGCTGAACAATGAAAAGTACTTAAACCCATACTTATAGTAAGGCAAAAGTTCCTAAGCTGTGCCTATTTTTAGATCTAATACAAAAGGGTGCTAAGTACCTATAAAGGTCAGGCAACTTGTGAACTTGCAAAGGGCAAAGAGGTGAGAACTTACTCAGAGATTTTAGTCTACTCAGGTGTGAATTACTCAAAAGTTTAGTCTACTCAGGTGTGAATTAAGAATGGTCTGTCCTTTGGAAAACATCTACTGTGATTGGTAGATGTGAGAACTTAGTGGAGGTGACATAGGAGAAAATTCTCTTTAAAAGGGAATGATAAGCTGAGAGCAAGGGACTCTCTCTCGGGACTCTCTCAGGACTCCATCTCAGAGAACTCTGTCTGGAGATTGAGCTGGCCAAAGATGAACTGGTGTCTCTCTGAACACTAGAATCTTGAGGTGAGTTGATAAAAGACTGACTGATCTCTCTCTTAGGGTTTTCAGCCTAAGCTAACTCATGGTGGCCTAGGCTAATCTAGCCCTTTCCTCATTATTTTCTTTTTCTCTCTCTCCCTTTCATTAATTCCTCATTTATATTCATTAAAATCTCTATAAAACCCAGCTGACTTGGGTATATTTAATATTTGGGAATTTTTCCCTGGTGACCACTTTATATTTGATTTAAAACAAGACACTGTCTTGAAACCATATTTTCTGTGGTCACAATTTAAGGCCACCACTCTTTTATCTGTTACAATTTATACCAAACACTCGTTTATCTGCCACAGTTTATGGCTTCCACTATTTTAACTCTTACACTGGTTAGTTGATCAACTATGACAAGACAAAATTTATACTGTCCAGCTTTTGGCATAGAGGTGGGAATTTTAAAACTATTCCACCCTACTCAGACCATACTTTAGAAGATTTGATTTAGCTACTTCCTGATTTTTAACAATGGAGATACTTGGTCTAACAGAATCAGGCCTTGGGAACTTTACATTGCTCTACCCTACTTAGTTTAACAAGGTCAGGAATGTCTTCACCCATACTCAAGGATTAAGTATCTAAGAAGATGGCCTTCAACAGACATGTGCAGAAACAGCTGACAGACCCCTGGGCTGTCCTAAGTCAAGCTAAGCTATCATTGGTACAGATGAGATGCAGGAAAGTGATCTAAAACAATCTACCATCTATATAGGGCACATCACTTCCTCTCTTCTCCCTCTTTCCCCGGAGAGGCGGCTCTGGCTGGCAGCGTGCTAAGTGTTCCAACATCTTGGCATGGTGTCAGCTATTTGTCTGGGTTTTGTCAGTGAGTTTGCCCTTGAGCTGATTCAGGTTCAGGCATCTTGGCTGAGCCCTCTTGGAATTCAGGCTGATTCCTTCCTCCTTTACTCTCCAAAACCTTACCTTCCTAGAGCCTCTGGTCTTCCTCCTAGCACAAGCCAGATGGGAGAAATCCTACACCCTTTCCTTCTTCATTCTTCTTAATTTCTTTCCACTATATTAATTAAATCACCACAAATTTCCAGTTGACTTGGGTTTTTTTTTTTAATTTGGGATATCCATGGCGACCAAATAATTAATATAGTTTAGGTCACAACGCTAAAATTTTCCTTTACAGAGGTAAAGTCAATTTGTAGGTGCTCAAATGGTGTGTAAGCAAGAGGATGTCCACCAAATACTTTTCCTCCAAAGGCATGTTGATTAAAGGCCTGGCAGATAGGACAAGATGTACATATTTTGGAGGCAATTGTAGTTACTCCAGGTGCTATCCATACTCTTTTAACAGAGTATACAATAGGTACCATTTTTAACAGTCTACAATAAGTCTACAATTGGTTGCCAAAATGACCATGTTTATGAATAGAGTGACAAATCTGGTTATAGAAAGCCCTGGGGAGTAAGGGTTTGCCATATTATGATACCCATACTCCATTTATCTGTTTTGCTTTAAATTTCTTCTTCCATTTTTCCACTTCCTTGTCATTATAAGAAAGGAATAGATCCAAATCATCAGTAATTGTTAGTGGCAATTAATTCAGGGCCTTCTAAGACTGCTAGTTTTACTGTGATATTTGCTTGGTTATTTCCCCTTCAGACAGGGTCAGTGTCACTTGTATATGCAGAGCAGTGAATGACAGCTATAGCTTTGGGAAGCTGGATGGCAGAAAGAGGTTCAGTAATAAGGTTTCATTGTCAATACATTTTCCAGCTGATTTCCCACAATTCCCTTTCCCTTTTCCTGTTTGTGTGTCTCCTTATGGGGGGGGGATTTTGAGTTTCTGTTTTCCACCCATGTAAGGAGATGCACAAACAGGAAAAGGAAAGGGGATTGTGGGAAATGTAGTCTCTAGGTTTCAAGATTCTAAATCAATACAAAAGCATGCCATTTGTAAGATGGAATATGGAAGCCAAAGGTATTTGTTAGAGCCTTATGTCAGCCTAATACTACTTGGTTACTTCACTATTTGAAGTCTCAGTTTTCCTTGCTTATAAAATAGGGATCCATGTTAGACACTGCTTAAGACTGTTTCTAGATGCTATTGGAATGTGGAGTGATCTGGTTTGAAATCTAAGCTCTAACATTTACTAACTAGTTGGTTTGGGATACATCATTCTATTTACAGAGGTTCTGTTTCTTTATATTATAGATAGTTTTACTCTCTCACATGGTTTTCCAGAAGGAAAGTGATTTATAATCCTTAAAGTGCTACAAAGATGTGGTCTTTAAGTCTTATAGTAAGCTGTCCTACCCTAATGAAGGCTAAATTTTAACATTGTCCTTATAGTGACATAAAAATATGAATTCTCCTATATTTGCAAAAGTCCTTCTGAAGACTGTTTTACTCCTGCTCCCTGCATATTTCCAAATTCTCATTTTCTGCATATTTACACTAGAAGTGCTATCCCTGTCAATCTGACCATACTTAATGACATCCATTTGCCAATGAAAATGAAAAGGGCTGAATCACTCCATTACCTTTGGTGCATTCCTTAGTCCAAGAAGCCAGAGTGAAACCTAGAGCCCATTGTGACATTCACTAACAACCTTCACTTTTCCAACCTAGTCTATCAAAATTTAATGTGGTCCTATGATACTGCAGGAGATATTTGAAATGAATTGTGGAAGAAAAGCATCTACAGTCCAAATTTTACAAAAATAGCCTAGTGGACATTCATGTTATAAAAATGTCAATATTGCTAAATATTTTTTTTCCTCCTAAGGGAACAAAATCAATCTGAAGAACCATATCTCTGTCTATTCTCATTTCCTACTAAATGTTATATTAAACATCACCATACACAAAAAAATATTAAAAAACAAAAACCTAATGTTGGCTTGAAGTGAAAAAGAGCATTTAAATTGAGGTGCCATCTGCTTGCCTCTAGTGAGTGCCCAGGTAGATATAAAAGTTAGATTTTTTAAATCTCCATAATAGAGAACTAAGCAGATGTCCTGGTCAATGGAGTCTCCCTCAATAAAAGTGAGCTGTGATGAGCCAAGCCACCTTGTGAAAATCTAGTGATTATATGCCAATAGGTTACTGACACAGAATTAAACAGGTGACAATATCATGCCAATATTTAATAATGTTCTGCAGGTAGATATAAGGTTGAGAATTAATTTCATAAAACAAAGCCTGAAAGTCTGACTATCATTATCAATTCAAAGACACTATTCTCATTCCCATACTATTACAATTTAACCAATGATTTTCAAGAAAAAAATACAGATTTTGAGCCTCAGAATATCAATGATAGAAGGAGCTTCAGAGGTCATGTAATTCAAGCCATGCCCAACTAGTAACCCTTTCTACCACATATTCCAACTGCTATTTGAAGAACCATATGATGACACATAGATTGGTTCATTTATCATAATCATTTGCTAAACCCAGATTTAGAACAGAATATATGTCTCCTATAAAGGCTTCATAGTAGGAAATGGATAAAGATTCTAGAGGAGAAGTAGACATGGAAGGGTTGCTTTTTAAATGCTAGAGATAATGTCCAGATTTATGAAAACATGTATTCATTAAGGTAGAGAAGTATATCATTGATGAAAGAAAAAAAGATTGCTTTGAATAGGAAAGAAAGTTTGGTATTTCTTTGTGAGCTTGTCAGTTAGGAAAAAGTTCTGCTCTAAACCACCATCAACATCTCAACGTGCTCTTCTCAATGCCAAAAGCAAAAAAAAATAAATAAAAACAACATAGAAAGAATATTGTATTCTAATGGTTGATCAACATGATCAACTCCACATGATGAATATTTAATTGCTCAATAAATGATTGATAAGTGGGTGTGATGAGTGAAAAGATTGTTAAGTGTGTAGTCATGAAATTTGAATTTAAAACCTGACTACCATCTGAGTGATGACTTTGGGCAAATCACTTTATCTCATAGCCTAAGTTTCCTCTTCTGTCCCCTTTAAAATGAGAGTTTTTCTAGACATCATTTAAGGCCCCTTCCAACATGAGAATTATAATCACATGATGTCATGATCATATAGATATATGATAAAACTTATTTTGTATTGAATATGTAATTGAAACACTGAAACATTCATGAAAGGTAAAATGTCATTTGAGACATTGGCATGCTCAATCACCTTTCACTTAAGCAGATTTCCTATTCCTTGGATTCCAGGTTGCCAAAGTACATTCTTGCTCTAAATGATTTGTGTGTATGTATGTGGGAGCTTTCTGTTAGTGAAGAGTAGATGCTGCTTTAGTATAATGAAAGGGATAGATATTGTATTTGTGTATTTCAGTATTACTAAATTCATTGAAATAATAAATGTCAAATCTTGCAAAGACTTCAAAGATGATTTGCCCTCATTTGCCTCAGATGAAAATTAGTATTGGAGGAATACATTCAGGATATTTGAAAATGAGCTGTACATTCAAGGATACCTCAGGCACCATCAAACTTAGCCATTGAGTTTCTGCATCAGAGCAATTACAGGATTTTACTCTGCTTTTCAATCTTCTGTATGTATTATGAATTTTAAGAATAATGTAGGACTGAATGATTTATTTTTTTGTTCCAAAAGAGAAAGAAAAAAAAATTAAAGCATTTTAAATTTAGAATTTTATCTTTGGTGCATCAGGGACTATCATTTTTGGAAAATTATTGGTGAATATCACACCAGGTAAGCTTCTTTTTCACAAAGACATTAAAGACATGGTTCATTTGTGCACTCAAATGCTTTGTGTTGTCTGTTTCATTGAATACTTCATCCAAAACAACAATATGAAGCTGAAATGAGCTCATTTCCTCAATACTGTCAAGTGTGTCTTATTTTAAAAGAACAGGATAATCATTATTGTTAGGCCATTTTCAACAATGAAAGAAGAAAGAATGTTTTAAAAGGTCACTAATTATTCATTAAAAAAGCAGAAGATAGGTTTCAAAAATCTCAAAATTATTTAAATTTTAAACCTAGTAGAGGTCAAAGATAATTTTATTTTAAATAGAAGTCTTGATATGCATTATATTAAGATGCATTTATTTATTCTAATAAATCATCTTATGAGAAGGCTCTGTAGTGTCGAGAGAATGGAAAGTTCATGGTGTGGAAATTCCTTGTACCAATACAAGTAGCCACACACCCTGACTTTCTAAAAAATCCTAGAGTTGCCTAAAACTCATAGAAATTAAGCAAATTACCCAGGAGAACATAGTTTATAGTTCTTATGGGCAGAATTTGAACCAAGTTCATTCTTACTCAATGAGTAGCACTCTATTCTTATATTACTCTGTGACCATTATTGTTGTTCAGTCATGTCCAATTCTTTGTGACGCTATGGACCATAGCATATCCATAATGTCCATGGTGTAAAAATGGAGATTTTGAACCCTAGACTTCATTCCCTGGAAGTCCTTGGTATTTCCCAGAATTCCATATAATCTCTCCTGAGTCTCCACATTGGTATTTAACTGGCAGTAATGCCTCCCAAGCTCTCTTCTCTTCCTTTGCAATGATGCAGCAAATATAGTGGTAAGCAAAAGTGTGGGAATTTTAAACGGGTTAATCTGCCATGGGCACGTGGATTTTTATTTTGTATCTAATTTATTCCTTGATTTCTAATAAAACTCATAAAATATAATATTTTATTATTAAAGATATAATTTATTTTTTACAATGAATACTACAGTGCTTTGCTATTTCTTTTTTCAGTGGATTCAGGCAAAAATATGTTCAGCCACTTGCCAAGGATAACATTGTTTATGTCTGAGACAAAAAAAAATTTTTTTGAACTCAGGCCTTCATCACTATGGACCAAATTAGTTATCTGTCCTTGGAGCTATATAGATATCTCTATACTCCCATTAAAACTAGAATGTATATTTCGCTTTAAGCTTTCAAAGTCATTTGCTTACATCATCTCATTTGATCCTGACAGCAGCTTCATGAGTTACATACTGATATGTTCCCAGTTTGCAGGAGAAAAAACTGAAGATGAGATATTAAATGATTTGTGTAAAGTCCCACAGTAAGTGTCAGAGATAGAATTTCAATGCATCTATCTTGCTACCTCTAGATCAGGGTTTATTAATCAAGGGTTTTTAATTTGTGTTTGTGTGTATTTAAATATTGTGTCTGTTTAATATTGTGATAGTTCTATTCCCATGTATTTTTATTACTATGATATATTTTATTATATGCATTTAAAACATTGTTCTGCAAAAGAGCCATAGACTTTACCTCAGATCATAAAAGGTTAGAAATTACTTTCTAAGACCACAATTCTATCCACAAAATTAGACTGTATCAAAATTTAAAAGTTTATAGATGGCATTTGTGTTTTGTTTTAAGATTTGCAAAGTGTTTAACATCATATCTGATTTAATCCTTATAGTAACCTTGTGAGGCAGATCTAAATAATCAGGTTAGATGATTTTCCCATGACCATAAAACTATTAAGAGTGGGAGGATTTGAAACTAAATCTCTTCTGATTCTTTTTTTTTTTTTTAAACCCTTACCTTCCATCTTGGAGTCAATACTGTGTATTGGCTCCAAGGCAGAAGAGTGGTAAGGGCTAGGCAATGGGGGTCAAGTGACTTGCCCAGGGTCACACAGCTGGGAAGTGTCTGAGGCCAGATTTGAACCTAGGACCTCCCGTCTCTAGGCCTAGCTCTCAACACACTGAGCTACCCAGCTGCGCCCCTCTTCTGATTCTAAAAAAAAAATTACTCTTCTATTTTAACTCTGTATTTCTAGAAACTACTTTAGTAGATCACTTCACCAGAGCAGTCATGGATAGAATACTGACCATGAAGTCAGGAAGATTTGTCTTTTTGAGTTCAAATCTGAATTTAGACACATACTAACTCTGTGATTTGGGACAAATCATCTCACAATGTTTACCTCAATAACTAGTCTATAAAATGAGCTAAAGAAGGAAAGGCAAACAAGTCCATCTTTGCCAAGTCAACAGCAAATGGGCTCATGAAGACTGAGACTAGACTAAACTACAACAATAAGGAAGCCTCTGACTTAATGGTCTTACTGAGAACTGTAGAATCAAAGTCTAAATTAAAGTTAAAAGAGCATCCTCATTCAAGAAAAGGCAAATGGATTTGGGCTAAACCATGGAATCTTTCCCTGTATCCTAGGTCTGAGAGGCAGTTACATTGTTCAGTGGATAAAGTGTTTCACATATTGTCTGGAAAACTGAATATCAAATCCTGCCTCAGATACTTTCTAGCACTGTGGCCATGGACGACTCACTTATCTTCTTTCAGCCTTGGTCTTTTCATGTTTAAAATAATAAAAACACCTTTCTTAAAGGATCGAATGAGATTGTATCTATCTGTGTTTTTTTGGCTATAAAAATGCTAATGGTAGTAAAGAGAAGCATCAGTTTCATATGCCAACGAATTTGGCCTCTGTGTCCCTTCCTTACTAATATATGTTATTGTTCATAATTGGAATGCAAATCCATTGAAGGCATATATGTACTATCTTTTTTGCTTGAATTTGTACTACTAAATTTTACCACAATCTCCTTGACGCATGATAAATACATAATAAATATTATATCAATGCATATAATTTATAAAGCAAATAACTGAGTCATACTGTTTGCATACATTATCACTACTTAGATACTTAAATACTTTTTCTATTCAATTTGATTTATTTTAGTGCCCTGACCCATCCTGCAAACAGGATTTGTTGGCTTATCTGGAACAAATCAAATTCTATTCTCACCAACTCAAAATATGCAGTCAAGTCAAAGCTGAAATCCAGAATTTGGGAGGAGAACTCATCATGTCTGCTGTAAGTATATAATGCTATTTTCTACTGAGAGTTTCATGGGTTAAGATTATCCCAAAATGTAAACCATTTGTCCTCCCTTTTATCTATATCATCATAAACATATCATCAGTACATAACTCTTAAGTACCTACTAGGCAATAAACCCAAGGAATCGAAAAAGTGTCAAAAGACAATCCCTGTCCCTAAGGAGTTTCCAAACTAATGTCAAAGACATAATATAAATAAAGATTATATTAATATATAATCTTTGTTTATATTTTATCACATATACATATATAGGATGATTAAGAAATACTTAGCTGAGAAAAAGTGCTAGAATTAAAATAGGTTAGGAGAAGCTTACTCTAAGAATGGAATTTTAGTTTAGAGTTAAAGGGGTTAGTGAAGTCAGTAGAATGAGTTGATGACATTGAGCTTTACAGGAATGGAGCACATTCAGAGAAAATGCCCAAAGTAAAAAGAAGTATCTTATCTTATTCAATAGACAACTAGGAAGCCAATGTCACTGGATCAAAGATTATATAGTGAGTAGCAAGGTGTGAGAAGATTGGAATGTTAAGGGAAAAGCTGATGGCTCAGTGAATTGAGAGCCAGGCCCAGAGACAGGAGGTTCTGAGTTCAAATCTGGCCTCAGATACTTCCTAACTGTGTGACCCTGGGCAAGTCTTGCCTAGCCTGTATTGCTCTTCTGCCCTAAGTTGGAAATTAAAGATTTTTTTAAGTGATTGGAAATTTAAGAATGAATTAGGGTAAGATAGAGGATTGTGTATTTAATCCTAGAGGTGATAGGGATCTATTGGAGTCTATAGTGTGTGTGGAGGGGAGGGGGGGATTGATTTAGTTGTATTTGAACTTTAGGAAAATCACTGATGTCTGAATGGAAAATTGATTGGAGTGGGGAACAACTTGAAGGAAACTGTCATTGGCTAGAAAGTAAACAGAATAATTAGGTAAAGACTAATACTCCCTCATCTATGACCTCTCATATAAAATATAAATTTTAAAATGTTTGAAATGAAGTTATGATTTATTTTTTGTATCAGAATTGTTCATCTTCTAAAATTCTTAATCATGCAACAACTGAACAGCATTAAAAAATTTATCTTCTGCTGAGAATCAATACTCTGTATTGGTTCTAGGTAGAAGAATGATTAAGGGCTAGACAATTGGGATTAAGTGACATGTCTGGGATCACAAAGCTAAAAAAGTATCTGAGGCCAGATTTGAAACCAGAACCTCTCAGCTTCAGACCTGGCTTTATATCACTGATCCACCTACTTTTCCCCAGACAATGTATATTGTAATATTTATTGTGAAAGGATGAGGGGATTTAAAAAATAGGAGATAACGGGAGGTTTGTAGTAGAGTATGGAGGAGTTTAAGGGGAGAGAGGGAATATTGCTCGGTGAGGCAAAGGAGAAAGATGCCCCCTGCTGAGAGGAAGCAACTGGAATCTTATAAGGACTGTTTGTCTTGAATGACTGAACTAATGTTCAGTTCCCTCTATGCCCCAGAAAAGATAGTCCACTTATCTGACTGCAAATTCAAATAATATAAAGTTTAATAACTAGTTGGGATTGGAGGTTTTTTCCTCAGCTTTTGGAGCTGAGGCCACGCCCCACCAGCTGGTGGCAGGATTCTCCCACTCCTGTCTACTCTATATCTGTCCTCATTTTGTCTAATTCAGAATCTTAGCAGTAGACAGAAGACAAACAAGAACAGTTCTGTCCTTCAGAAGTGATTGAGCCTGAATCTTCGGGCTGAACCAAGAAGAGGCATGCCACTCCAGACTGGGCTGAATGAGCTCCTCCCTCCTCCAACATTAGGAAGGCAGTAAAACCAGGCAGGAAGGAAGTGGTAGTCACAAGACCCAACTGCCACTCCCAGTTTCCCCTTCCCCTCACTAACTATCAGTCTTGTTTCCTTTCCACAATATGGATTGAACTTTGAATAGATGCATATGAAATTGTCAAATTATTCATTTTGATATTTTTAAAATTATTAATGGATACCAGCATTCCTATTTTCATTTTTTAACATTAACCTTTAGGTTTTGAGGTATTATTTCCACATTTTAGATATGAATTTTGGTTTAGTAGGTTATTTTTAGATTTCTCTTTTGTCACTGCTTTCAACCAAATATATTTTTAATTTATGATAGTGATTTTAGATTTTGCTGCTAATATTGTCTTGATTAGCAAGAAAACATTGCCCAGCTTCATGTACGGGCATTTCTTTTGCAAGAAATTCTTAGTTTCAATGACTTTTAATTGAAAATGAAACTAGTTCACAAACCACCTTCAAGAGTAGGATATTTCTAATTTTCCTTAATATCTTCCTTTTATTATAAATACTGAGAGACACAAGATATACACAGAGAAACAAATATAAAAAAGAGAAAGAATGACACCTATATCATTTTATCCCTTTTAGTGTTTCCCAGAGTCTTTCAAGTAGAAGTTGGGTGTTTCTTTTTTTTATTTCCATTTGTTTCCTTGTATAATTATTAAACTCTTACAAATGGGTAGCTAGTGCATAGACTGCCAGATCTGGAGTCAGGAAGACTTATCTTCCTAAGATCTTACTATTTGAATAACCCTGGGCAAGTCACTTAACACCATTCGTCTCACATTTCTGATCTATAAAATTAGCTGGAGAAAAATGGAAAGCCATTCCAGAATATTTGTCAAGAAAAAGCCAACTGGGGTCCTGAAGAGTCTACTACAATTGAAAAATGACTAAATATTTGTTAAACCCACATCATATGGAACCTGTTAAAAGAAAGTAAGCTTTCTAAATGATATTACAAGTACACATATAAGAAGAATGTGGGGAGTGGGGAGGTGTTGATTGTGGAGAAATTACTACTGTAACAAAAGGAAAGAAGAATTTAAAAAATAATACTATATATCTAAGGAAAATCAGGAGATATTCAAGTGAAGAGTCTCTAATATCACTGGAAGATACAAGAGCACCAGCCCATAAGCTCTTACTCTAATGAAAGGCCATATGTTTTTACAGAAAGTCCACTAGACTTAGAATCTGGAAAAAAATCTGCTTTCAAACCTGCCTATGACAAATACTGTTATTTTAAGCATATTATTCAACCTTCCTGAGCCTTAGTGCCCTCATCAGAAAATTGACAATATTTGTTCTTCCATCTCACTTTCCCCAAACCCACATGATCACATAACCTACTTCCTTTGTTCCAATTAACATGCTGGTGAGCAATAAATAAATAAACCTGGTGAAAATCAAAATGTACTTACTTTGTCCATTACAACTTAGGTCATCCAATTTCAACTTGATCTTCACTGCATCAAAGTAATCACTCTATTCCTCCATAATCAATTCCCTATTCCATTCTTTACAATGGCTTCCCAAATATTTTCTTTCCTAGAGTGTTCCATGGGACCAACATTTTCTGTTTCATTATCTCAGGATCTTGCCTCATATGTTACTTAAAACACTGAGCCTATTCACTGAGAGCTTCCCCTGAGTCCCTCATTCATCATTACCTCACATCCTTCAGACCTCTTCCACACTATCTCCTACTTCATCCCATGCTCAGGTGAAGCAGTTGAGTGCACCTTTGTTTGCATCTTCTCCACATTCTCATACTATCATCGCTATTCACTCTTTTGTCTTTAACTTTTCCCTGTCTATAAGGTCCTTCTGCTGCCATAAAACCTTCCTCTCCTTTCTCTTGTAAAATGATCATTAGAGAGAGAAAATAATATAAGAATAGAATATGAAAATATGTTTTAAAGAATCTAACAAAGGGATCCATAAACTACTTCTTTTTCTTTCTTTTTTTTTCATTTCAGTCCCATAATGAATATCAGGAAACAAGGGTTTAAAGAGAACCAGGTCATAAATAGGGACCACATTATCTGAACAGCCTTTATGTCCCTTATAGTCAATGACTATAAAGTTTAAGACCGGGGGTGGGGATGATTTGGTAAAAGTAATGAATTAGTGAAGTTTAATTAATGAAGTTTAATTATGACCTATCTATACAAATGCCAAAAGGACAATCCTTTGGTAATTTAAAATTGGACTTTGCCATTATAATAAAAATTACCCTTTCTCCATAAGACATATTTGGAGGTCAGCAGTTTTATTATGATTTTCAAAAGTGATTAATCACTTAATTGCCATATTTTGTCCATTTCATTTAATGTCTTTTACTATATATTTGCACAAGGATGCAGATGTGCCAAAGCCACAATTTGTTAAATTGGATAAATAAATATGGCTAATCAGTTGGGAGGGAGGGAAATCAGCAAAATTAAAAATCCACCTCACAGCTGTAATCCTACTAAAAACTCAGCAGAAAATCATGGATGGACTCAGGTACTTAGGAAATTGGCTAAATACAGAAACACGTAGAAGGCTAATGTACTTATCCATCTTCAGGTAATGTGGTATTGAAATAATGAACTTTTAAAGCATTCCATATTCATTTGAAGGAATCATTTATCAAAAATCAGATCTAGAGTAACACACACTTCTACATACCAACAATAACAACACCTTGCTTTATATAACATTTAAAAACAGTAAAGCATTTCATACATATTGTCATATTAAACCTTTCCTCAGAGGAAGTGCTATTATTTTCCCCTTTTTATAGAAGAGAAAACAAAGGCAAGTATAGATTAAATGACCAACCATGGGTCACACAAGTAGTAAATGTCTAAATTTGTATTTGAACTTGGGTCTTCCTGATTCCATGTCTTATATTCTATCCATCCTACAACCTTCTCCTCCTCCACACATCAGTGATAGAGGATTGAAAATTATACTATATGAAATCAATAATGAAACGTGTGAAAAAGAAATGTAGAACATTATTTGGGTGTATGATTATCACTGTTTGTGAAAAGACTATACAATGATTACCAATTAAGTGTCTAGAGAAAATATTTTAGATGATAATTATTGTCCTAATAATACAAGGCATGTTTGATTTGAAAAGAATTCTAACTCACTTAAATTTAACTTATCTACCATATTCTTTGATACCCAGGTAATGGCAAAGTACACAATGATCAATTAATGTCTCTTTTATAAGTTGGCTTCTTAAGACTTATTGAAATCATATCAGCATCCTTTGAAGACTTGAGAAATCTTATCCTTCAAAGTTGAACAAACAACAGTTTACCCCAGAATCCGAATCACACAAGAATTCCATAGAGGTGATGATATCCTCTGAATGTTTCCGCTTTAAATTACACATTTCTGATTACATGAAAGCCTCCAAAATTGCAAAGCCTCCAAAATTTAATCCATCATAACTCAAGACTTAAGCATGGATTTCTATATAGGAAGTGGTCAAACAATACCTATTGTCCTGACTTGATTTGAAAATCTATAGAGCTCATCCATCCATTTTGATGTATGCTTGTGTGAGTGTATGTATATGCATCTCTTAGCTATTAGTTCTTTGTCCATTCACTTATATAACATTTCTCTATCTAAGGCAGTATACCTTGTTGCTTCATCACACATTCCTTTCATAAAGACTAATATTCAATTCTCAACTCTTAGACCTGCAGCTGTGCGACTTGGGACAATTCACTTATCATCTTGCTCTGGATGCCTCCGAAAGACTGTAATATATAAAGTAATTGTTAAAGGGCATTGATAAAAGATATTTAGAATTTAAATCACTGAGCTATTTAAATGTCACTTTTTGCACCCCTTTCCAAAAAAAGATCATTCTTGCACTCTGTGTTACCCATCTTCTCTTTCTGCTTACTCTAGACTTGGATTCTTTGATCGCCCTATAATTATCTGTCTCTTTCTTTTCTTCGTGTTCTTCATTCAATGAAAACTTCCAAAGTATCCATACTGGATTATCTTCTCAAAGTACTTTCTGTTTGTTAATGTCTTATAGGTCTTACCCCAAGGAATTCCTTTTTCCAATGTACCTTATTCCCAGATGTCAATCATTACAGGTATCAAGACTCCTCTCCTAGTACCTATATATAACGTTCCCTTTTTACCTTTTTTCACTTAGACCTTGAAACATTCTCCCTGTATCCATGCTTTCTCATTTCTCCAGGAGCCAGTTGCCCCCAAAGGTTCCAACTCTGCTTCTCAAGACAATTAGGCTTTTTAAACACCAAATCCCCCTCTGAATTATCCAGTGTAATGTCCTCATTTCCCTTCACCAGTTATCTCTTTTCACATCAGAATTCATCAGAAACTCCCTTAAGCCTCAAAATTAAAGTCTCCTTTGTGCCCCTTCACCCATTTCCACTTCTCCCCTCCTATTCACCTATTCTCCTACTGGATCTTCTCTTTCTGAATGACCTTCTCCTCAGTAAGAGTTTTTGATTTGACCCTGGCTTCATCTCACACTCCTCTCTATCCTTCTTCATTCTTTTTTTATGCACTTAATTTGAGAAGAATGCTAACTCACTTAAATTTAAGTTATCTACCATATTTTTAATACCCAGGTAATGTGTTTTATGCACTCTCCCAAATTGTAATGTAGCCCCACAAAATAAATATCATTTCACCTGTTTTTATGTTGCCAAATTTTATCTAAAATATTTCTTATCCTAGGGGCAGCTGAGTAGCTCAGTGGATTGAGAGCCAGGCCTAGAGATAGGATGTCCTAGGTTCAAATCTGGCCTCAGACACTTCCCAGCTATGTGACCCTGGGCAAGTCACTTGACCCCCATTGCCTAGCCCTTATCACTCTTCTGCCTTGGAAGCAATACACAGTATTGACTCCAAGCTGTAAGGTAAGGGTTTTTAAAAAAAGAAAATAAATATAATATTCCTTATCCACATCTTCACTGCCACTTCTAACAAACTTCCAGCTTCACCTTTGTCTCCATGTGTACCTTTAGAAATTTGCTCATCTCTTTCCTCACTGTTTCTGTTCTTCTCCTTGCCTGAAACATTTTCAATCCTCCTGAATTTCTGTCTTTTGGGGTGTTAGTGAGCCAAATAAAGTTTTTATTTCTTATTTTCTTCATAAAAATGGTGCAATACTTTCTTTATTATTGAATATCCATCTTTTATATTATAGCATTAAGGTCACCCTGGCCTAAATCATGAGCTCTAGTGTTCTTTGGAATATGTTATTCCATTCTCTACTTTTTTCTAGTGGGTCCAGAATAGTCTTCCATTTTTGAATGCTTTTTACTTTTATTTGAAAGTCTTTCCTCTGAGCATAGCAGCTGGGTGGTGCAGTAGAGATTAGAGTCAGGAAGATCTAAGTTTAATCTTGCCTCAGATAATTACTAACTGTATGGCAAGTCACTTAACCTCTATTAGCCTGAATTCCTCAACTGTAAAATAAGTGTAATAGCACCAACATCCATACATAGGGCTGTTGTGAGGTCCAAATGAGATAATAAATGTAAAATGCTAGGGGAGGGAGATAATATGGATCATATGACTTTAGAAAACTTATGTTGAAATTTGTTATTAAAATAAAAATTTAATAAAAATAAATGTAAAATTCTAAGCTTGGTGGCTAGCTCATACTAAATGCTATATAAATATTAGCTATTTTTTATTATTATTTCATTATTTATAGAATTTGATGTTTCTGAATTATTTAATTTAATTTAAACACTATATATCTTAGATAGAGTATAGAGTCTTTGGCATTTTTTTCTGGATGTGATCTGTGAATTCTTTCAATTATAATGTTATTTTTTAATATTCAGAATCTAGACAATCCTTTATTGCCTTTATAATGTGTTAAGTGTTTATTTTGCTTTGTTCTTCTGAAAGATCCATGATCCTAATGTTTTTAATACATCATTTCTTTGAGTTCAGTATGTTTTTCTTGAATACTGACCATATTTCCATTTGCTATTATTGGTGTTACTTTTATTCTTTTCTTCTAGATTATCCTTCATTTCTATGCATTTACCTTCCCAATCTATTGTTTCCTCTTTTCTTTCTTTGATTAGCCTGACCAATGCAGATTCAAGTTTTCCTATTCTGCTCGTTACTTTATAGTACAGAACATAAATTCTGCTCTCATATTTTTCATTTCTATTTTAAAACATTCAGGAGTTTAAAACATGTCATGGTTTTATTTTGTTCTCAATTGTCACAGGGTCCTTATCTCATCTTTCTTGGAAGAGTTTTGTTCATTTTACACGACTCAATTATAGGTGTTTGAACTCATTTACTAGATCTGGAGCCCATATTCCCTTCTGTTGATATTTTTTTCATTTATTTGTCCTTTTATCTGCAATGTCTTTGAGTTTTCTTTCTCTTAAAAGTTTTGGTACTTTTAATCTTCCTTCAACACTTCTTTTCCTTATCACTCACTCCTGAACCCATTCCCTGTCATTGTACTTTATTTAATCAGCCTCCATTGGGCAATTCAGAATTCCCTATTCTAGGCCTCTTCCTCAATTGTCTTTTGGGTGATCAGAACTGGTCCCATCTGGGTGCTGCCTTTTTCCCTCAAGCTCAGATGTGTAGCACACAGTCCCCCCCACACACACACACATGATGTCTTTTCATGGTGACCTATCCCTCTTTCTTTCTTCCTAAGTTTTCTGGCCAAGTACCAGTTTTTCAGAGATTGTCCTGGAATCAGCCATTCATAGCTTTGAAGTGCTATTATTGCCTGAGAAAATGCCCATAAACTGGAGCAAAGTGGCCCAAGTCCTGGAAAGAGAGAGAGAGATGACTGAGGATATTGGGGTGGGTTTTAACCTAAGCTTGTGTCATGTCCTTAGGACTGCTAGTCCAACCACCTGCTGAGGTAGAGAAGGGAAGAATGAGTTCAGGCAGGTGAGCATCCATTTGTTTTTTTTTCTTCTTACTTTAAAAAAAATTGACATGCCTCTAAACCTAGAGACAGCTCTGTTGTTCTTGTCATTTCTTTATTTCTTTTCATCTTTGGTGCATAATTTCTCCTTCAGAGGGCTCTGTGAGGTCATGGGGATTAAGGAGAGTCGCTAGTCCACTCTTTTGTGGCTCATATGACCAGAATTCCTGATATGCTTTAAAATAGCATGTTTCTCTAAGTGTATCTGTCTATATCTTTAGAGACACAGTAAAAGAGCAATAAGTCTGTCCCAGAATGGAGCAGGACTAGGAGAGCAGGTGGGATTTCCTTTGGGAACCTGCATAATGTTTTTATGGTCTCCAAGTCTCTCCTTGAAACAAACAAAGGCACATCTTTTGATCACCCAAATCCTTGCAGTGATATTGTGTGTCTGTGAGTCATAGACTACTGCAGTCTCTAAAGAATTGGAGTAAAGAATCATCCAAAGGACAATGGAGAGGTACTTGTTGGGCATGAGCAGACAGCAAAACATTACAAGTGACAAATGATCCTGGAGATGTGGGTAAAGGATGTCATTGGGGAAATACATGCCTTTTTTTTCTTTAAGAATAAGTCATATAGTGAGACTAGGAAATAGCTGATGGACAGCCTACAGTACTATGACAAGATAATGAGTATATTCATTGGGGGACAAAGAAGAATACATTTGTCATATGCTAAAAGCAATGTTCATGGTAAGTTATAGGCTTATCAGTTTATAAATCCAGAGGTTTAAAAGACCTTAGAGATCATTAAGTTCAAGCCTGCTCACTTTAGATATGCAGAAACTAGGGTCCAGGGATTTTAAGTGACTTGCCCAAGGTCACAGAGGGAGTAAGTATGAGAATCAGAATTCAAACCTATATCTTCTGAAATGATGATACTTTTACATAAATAATAGTTCCTATGTTCTGTTTAGCCAGCTAGGTGTCACAGTAGATAGAGTTTTGGGCTCGAGTCAGAAAGACTCATTTTCTTGAGTTCAAAACTACCCCCAGAAACTTAATAAATGTGTTACCCTGGGCAAGTCACGTAACTCTACTTAAGTTTCTTCATCTGTAAAATGAGCTGGAGAAGAAAATGAGAAAACACCCCAGTATCTTTGCCAAGAAAAATGTCAGATAGAGTCAAGAAGTCAGATGTGATTGAGACAACTGAATGACAGTATCAACAAATTCTCTATTTATAGATCTAAAAGGTTTTAATTAGTTCAAAAGAAAGGGAGATAATACAGAAAAGAAGAAAAATGCTAAGTCTGAATTCAGAGGACCTGATTTCAAATTCTGCATGTAATATCCACTATCTTTGTGACCTAGAATAAGGCCTTAGTTATATTAGTAGCAAAAAAGAAGAGAGTTGATCTAACTAGCATTTAAGTCCCTGTACAATTGTAGATTGATTATCATATTTATTATTAGATCTTAAAAAGTAGTATTTCTGATAGTTTGAACAATGGGTAAAAATAAATGCCTGGTAAGGTCAAGTTTTATTATTTTGTATGAAGGTGGTATTTTAATACACCGATTGTAAAAAGTACCATTTTCCAAAATAAGCAACTGGCACAGGATTCGCATGGCCAGGAAAGTATGTTGGATAGCCCAGCTATACCAAAGCCCCATCTATTTGTTGCTATCCATAGATACAGTGTCAACCCCATAGACACTCAGAATCAGCAGTTGGACATTGAGAGGCATGACAACTAGATTTAACACCTCATTGAGACATTTTAGAGAATAACTCAACATAAATATTTTGTTTTTCTTCTTTTTTATTCTGAACCTAGCACAAAATGTAGTTTGTTTATAAATACTAGACTAGAAAAATAAAAATTTTAAAATATCCAAAACTTTCAGTCTTCATTAAGCATACTTTACTTTATAATGATAAAATATTAAAATATAATATATATGCATATAATATACAAAACCTATTGGCTAAAAAATTAGTGCTGCTTTTCTCTAGACTTCCTTCTGTTCTTGTCATTAATGAAAAAGAATGGCTCAGTGACCATTTTCTTCCTTTTTTCCCTTTGCCTTCATTTCATGCCCCTTCTCCCCCTTGATCCCAAGGGAGCACTCTAATGTTCCTTCACTTCTCACTTCAAACTTTTTATCTACTCATATGTATAGTTATAAACTCCCATCATTTTTCTCCTAAGGGAAAAAATCATAATAAAGATCCATTGTTAAGAAAAACAAATTTCCACATTGGTTGTTAGTGGAATTCTGTTTTATTTTGCATTTTTAGTCAATCTCCTCTGTATGCCAAGAGTTTAGTAATTTCATCTTGTCTTCATTAATCATGGTTAATTACCAAATTTCTTAATAGTTACCAAAGAGATTATGTTTATGTTTTTAAAGACATATCAATTAGGAGAAATTTATAGCACTTTCTCAGATTCAAAGTCATACTTTCTCTGGGGATACAGAGCTTAGGCAAAATGTGTTTCCATTGAATCAGTGAATTTGTGAGGAGTTGACATAAACTTGAAAGAGATCTGGGGGCTTCATGAGCTGCTAGTTCAGCATGATTCAATGGCATCAAGTGGTAGCAAAGAGAGATCATGCAACCTTGGACTGTATGAAGAGAGGAATAGCATCCAAGAATAAGCATTTGAGGATGTCTCAAGCCATTTCACTTTTTACTGTGTTCATTTCCTATCACCATGATGTAAGAGGAACATTAATAGTGTCTAGATGGTGGAGACAAATGAGGGTTGGATATTGAGGTCATGAATTGAAGAAACCTGGAATGTAAACTAGGAATATTAATGGAGAAGGGATAGCTGTCTTCAAGGATTTGTATGACTATCACAGTAAAAAAATGAATATTTCTAATCAGTCTCAAAGGGTAGAAGTCAGAACAATAGATGGCAGATTCACGGAGGAGACTTTAGATCTCAAGAAAGAAAGAATTTCTACCTAGAGCTTCACAAAAAGGGAATTGGATCTACCATCGGTTATGTTGGGAAAAGTTTCACACATTTTGATCAGTAGGTTAGACTAGATGAGTCCTGAGGTGCCTTGATTCAGTAAATTAATATTCTGAAAATGGGCAAATATCTGCATATATATGTGTGTATATATCTATATGTGTATCTATATCTATATCTATATATGAATAGACATATATACACATATATATATGCATATATACCCATGAAAATTTTGAATTAGTGTTTAATCCTTAAAGAACATGTACATATATATACATCTTTGTATATACACATGTAAAGAAAGAGTTAATTTTTTTTAAATTTACCTCCTATCTTAAAATCAATGCTACATATTAGTTCCAAGGCAGAAGACTGGTAGGGGCTAAACATTTGGAGTCAAGTGACTTGACCAGGGTCACATAACTTAGAAGTGCCTGAAGCCAAATTTGAATCCAGAACCATCAGTCTCTAGGCATGGCTCTCTATCCACTTAACCACCCATCTAGCAATAGTTTGTCTTTTTTTTTTTAAATAAACCCTTACCTTCCATTTTGGAATCAATATTGTGTATTGGTTCCAAGGCAGAAAAGTGGTAAGTGCTAGTCAATGGGGGTCAAGTGACTTGCCCAGGGTCATAGAGTTAGGAACTATATGAGGCCAGATTTGAACTTAGGACCTCCAGTCTCTAGTTCTGGCTCTCCATCCACTGAGCTACCCAGCTGCCCCCTATAGTTTAAGTCTTAAGGCATCCATAAATATATGAACATCTTTGTGTTTGCATAAACACTCACATGTGTTTTAAGACTTACTTAGGAAAACCATCCACATAATTGACCACATCAACAAGCAAACTAGCAAGAACCACATGATTATCTCAATAGATGCAGAAAAAGCCTTTGATAAAATACAACACCCATTCCTATTAAAAACACTAGAAAGCATAGGAATAGAAGGATCATTCCTAAAAATAATAAACAGTATATATCTAAAACCAACAGCTAATATCATCTGCAATGGGGATAAACTAGATGCATTCCCAATAAGATCAGGAGTGAAACAAGGATGCCCATTATCACCTCTACTATTTGACATTGTACTAGAAACACTAGCAGTAGCAATTAGAAAAGATAAAGGAATTGAAGGCATCAAAATAGGCAAGGAGGAGACCAAGTTATCACTCTTTGCGGATGACATGATGGTCTACTTAAAGAATCCTAGAGATTCAACCAAAAAGCTAATTGAAATAATCAACAACTTTAGCAAAGTTGCAGGATACAAAATAAACCCACATAAATCATCAGCTTTTCTATATATCTCCAACACAGCTCAGCAGCAAGAACTAGAAAGAGAAATCCCATTCAAAATCACCTTAGACAAAATAAAATACCTAGGAATCTATCTCCCGAGACAAACACAGGAACTATATGAACACAACTACAAAACACTCGCCACACAACTAAAACTAGACCTGAACAAATGGAAAAACATTAACTGCTCATGGATAGGACGAGCCAATATAATAAAAATGACCATCCTACCCAAACTTATTTATCTATTTAGTGCCATACCCATTGAACTACCAAAATACTTCTTCACTGATTTAGAAAAAACCATAACAAAGTTCATTTGGAAGAACAAAAGATCAAGGATATCCAGGGAAATAATGAAAAAAAAAACACATATGATGGGGGCCTTGCAGTCCCTGACCTAAAACTATATTACAAAGCAGCAGTCATCAAAACAATTTGGTACTGGCTAAGAAACAGAAAGGAAGATCAGTGGAATAGACTGGGGGAAAGCGACCTCAGCAAGACAGTATACGATAAACCCAAAGATCCCAGCTTTTGGGACAAAAATCCACTATTCGATAAAAATTGCTGGGAAAATTGGAAGACACTGTGGGAGAGACTAGGAATAGATCAACACCTCACACCCTACACCAAGATAAATTCAAAATGGGTGAGTGACTTAAACATAAAGAAGGAAACCATAAGCAAATTGGGTAAACACAGAATAGTATACATGTCAGACCTTTGGGAGGGGAAAGGCTTTAAAACCAAGCAAGATATAGAAAGAATCACAAAATGTAAAATAAATAATTTTGACTACATCAAACTAAAAAGCTTTTGTACAAACAAAACCAATATAACTAAAATCAGAAGGGAAACAACAAATTGGGAAAAAATCTTCATAGAAACCTCTGACAAAGGTTTAATTACTCATATTTATAATGAGCTAAATCAATTGTACAAAAAATCAAGCCATTCTCCAATTGATAAATGGGCAAGGGAAATGGATAGGCAGTTCTCAGATAAAGAAATCAAAACTATTAACAAGCACATGAAGAAGTGCTCTACATCTCTTATAATCAGAGAGATGCAAATCAAAACAACTCTGAGGTATCACCTCACACCCAGCAGATTGGCTAACATTACAGCAAAGGAAAGTAATGAATGCTGGAGGGGATGTGGCAAAGTAGGGACATTAATTCATTGCTGGTGGAGTTGTGAATTGATCCAACCATTCTGGAGGGCAATTTGGAACTATGCCCAAAGGGCGACAAAAGAATATCTACCCTTTGACCCAGCCAGAGCACTGCTGGGCTTATACCCCAAAGAGATAATGGACACAAAGACTTGTACAAAAATATTCATAGCTGCGCTCTTTGTGGTGGCCCAAAACTGGAAAACGAGGAGATGCCCATCAATTAGGGAATGGCTGAACAAACTGTGGTATATGTTGGTGATGGAATACTATTGTGCTCAAAGGAATAATAAAGTGGAGGAATTCCATGTGAACTGGAACAACCTCCAGGAAGTGATGCAGAGCGAGAGGAGCAGAACCAGGAGAACATTGTACACAGAGACTAATACACTGTGGTATAATCGAACGTAATGGACTTCTCCATTAGTGGCGGTGTAATGTCCCTGAACAACTTGCAGGGATCCAGGAGAAAAAAACACCATTCATAAGCAAAGGATAAACTATGGGAGTGGAAACACCGAGAAAAAGCAACTGCCTGAATACAGAGGTTGAGGGGACATGACAGAGGATAGACTCTAAATGAACACTCTAATGCAAATACTATCAACAAAGCAATGGGTTCAAATCAAGAAAACATCTAATGCCCAGTGGACTTACGCGTCGGCTATGGGGGGTGGGGGGGAGGAAAAGAAAATGATCTATGTCTTTAACGAATAATGCTTGGAAATGATCAAATAAAATATATTAAAAAAAAAAAGACTTACAGTAAACCTGTGTGATAAGTATGGCAAATTTTCTTACCCCAAATTACAGATGGTGAAACTGATGTTTAGAAAAGACAAGTATGTGTAAATATAGAATATAATATGTTTATCTAGGTGATATAGATCTGTATTTATAGAATTAAATTTGCCTTTTGATGCCTGTTGGGGGTAGCTGGTGGAAAGATTTTATCAGGATTAATGAGGAAAGGAAAAGCATTCAAAGGCAGTGACTGTGCAGACAAAAAGGGGAAGTTTTTGACACTCCTCAAACAGCACAGAGAAATGGCTGACTTCAAGCAGGTGAGAGCAATGGTTGGTTGTTGGGGATGTTGCTTGTGAAGCAGCGTGACTTTCACATCCTGGTCTGTGAACATGAAATATTTGCTGCTGAAAAAAAAAGACAATCCTGCATGAAGATGACTGAAGAGGCTCTGATTTTCAACAGCAATGCAGAAATTGCATAGCTTGTTTTAAAATATGTTTTATGCTTCTAAAGCAAGTCTAAAGTTAAGCCAATAAAACTGTTATAAACCCAAGTGATTATACCTTACATTTATGTAGCATGTTAAAGTTTGCAAAATGCTTTCTTTGCAATATCCTTGTGAGGTGCCTAGTGCAAGAACTATATTATGGAAATTAGAGTTCTCCTTGGGATACATGGGAAAGAAGGCTGTTCTGAGGGTCTGAAGACTTTGGTTTGAATCCATAGCTACATTTCATCATTGCTAAAATGAGGCATTTGGATTATCATTGACCTGAGTTCAAATTCTTTCCTACAAATAGTTATTTAATCTCTCTCAGCCAAAGTTTCCTCATATATAAAATGGTTATAATCAAAGCTATGTCACAGGTTGACTTGAGGATCATATGAGGATCATTGCATCTTCTCATGGCCAGAAAGTAACTTATGTTTGTATGTGTACATGTCTATAACTTTCCATCTACATATCTATCTTCCTCTGTGTATTCATGTAAATATATATGAATATGTATTCATATATATTTATACATGCTTTAAAATGTAGTAATATATTTATTTTTAATTATTATTTATTACAAAATGTTGATTGATTCATGTCATTTCCAGCAATTACTAAATACTTAACTTCTCTAAATGTTAGTTTCATCTTCTGTAAAATGAGGATAAGAATAATTGAAGTGCAGGTACCCACCTAATGGGTTATTGGAGGGAATAAAAATTAAATAAAATACAAAAAAGTATATCTAAAAGCATTACTATATGTTCTTCATCAGAACTGTCTGACAATGATATTGATGAGATTTTCCTTAGCAAATGAGAATTAACTGTAGTTAAAAATAAGCATTAGCTTTTGGTTTCTCTTCAGCGAAATGGATGTGGGAATAATATGTTGCCAAAAGCAAGTGTTAAAATAACTTGAACTGGGAGCAACTGACTAGCTGGGTGTACTGAGACCCAGGTCTAGACATGGGAAGTTCTAGGTCAAACCCATCTCAGACACTTCCTAACTCTATGACCCTGGACAAGTCACTTGACCCCCATCGCCCAGCCTTTACCACTCTTCTGCCTTGGAAAAAATACACAGTATTGATTCTAAAATGGAAGGTAAGGGTTTAAAAACAAATAAATCAATCAATAAATAAATAGTAACTTGGACTATCTCCTGAATAGGATTAAGAATGGATACTCACCAAAGTTCAAAATTGTGAGTTAGTGAAAATGTATGTTAGTCATATAACTATATGAATAATAAATCTCTATGATCAGTCTCATGATGTCTCTTAAGAGGTCTTTTTTCTCCCTGCATGCAGTTGGCAGGCATATGTACTTTTCTGAGAAACATTCTGCTTATTATAAAACTGAACCATGTTCTAGTGAGGTCAGCAAAAGAGAATGCCCATTGTTGAGAGGAAGGTGTTGGCTTGCCTGATTTACTTAATAGTGCCTCCTTGCCTTCTAGACTTCCTTTCTTCCTAGCCTACCTATTGCAACAACTACAGAATAGTAATATTTATTATCTATTATCTATTCTTCAGGGTCTCCCAAATGTCTTACTGCGTCTTAAAAAGCTTAAAAAACTACACTAAGTCGAACGTAATGGACTTCTCCATTAGTGGCAGTGTAATGTCCCTGAACAATCTGCAGGGATCTAGGAGAAAAAACACTATCCATAAGCAGAGGACAAACTGAGGGAGTAGAAACACTGAGGAAAAGCAACTGCCTGACTACAATGGCTGAGGGGACATGACAGAGGAGAGACTCTAAACAAACACTCTAATGCAAATACTAACAACATGGCAATGGGTTCGAATCAAGAACACATGTGATACCCAGGGAAACACGCGTCGGCTATGGGGGTGAGGGGTAGGAAAAGAAAATGATCTTTGTCTTTAATGAATAATGCGTGGAACTGATCAAATAAAATACTATTAAAAAAGAAACTACACTAAGACTGGGAATACTGTGTATTTTAGGCCTGTCTTAGTGTTCAGTTATAACTAGATTAAGAGATAAAGAATAATTTTGTCTTTTTGGAAAATGAACAAATTATTATCCACATTAGGTTAATGAACAGAATAACTGGTACAGTTAGTAGCTGAGTCTAATAGCACAGAAATTATATAGAACAGAGTGGCTAGAGAAGGCACTGAACAAATTGTGATTTGAACTCAATACTGAAGGACAGAACTTCTTAGAATAAATGAATGGTGACTAGGAAAGATTTAATAACATTCATAAAATATACATTGCCATATAATTTCAAGGTATAATTAATAATAAATTGGACTATTTGAGTAATAGACAGTATGAATTAAAGAAACAAAATAAATATAATTATTAATTTCACATACTAAACATAAATATGTTAAATTACACAATCTAGTGTATGCCCATAAAGGACATTTTTAATGTATTTATTTGTTTGTTACATGAAAATTCCAGGGCATCTCCCACTTTTTAGCAAAAAAGATACATGTATATTGTATAAAAACCATGTCTCCTGCTTCTTTTTATTTATCAGTTCTTTCTCTAGAGGTAGATATACACAAACCATTCTTTAAACGACATTGTTGTTGCTATATATAATGTTCTCTTGGTTCTGCAAATTTCATTCTTTGTTAATTAATCCTTGTCTTTTCTTGTTTTCCTAAAATTAACTTAGTCATCTTTTCTGATAGCCTAGTAGCATTCCATCACAATCATATGCCCCAATTTGTTTAGCCCTTTCCAAATCGATGGGCATCCCTTCCATTTCTAGCTTTTTAGCCACCACAGAGAGAGATGCTATAAATTCTTTTTTTCCTGATTACCTTAAGAAATAAACCTAATAGTAGTATTTCTGGATTAAAAGGCATACGCAGTTTGATAAGTATTCAGGAATATTTCCAGATTGCCCTCCAGAATGGTTGGATTAGAAATGAAAGGGCAGATGGAAAGAGCATCAGCATTTATATCACCCATAGAATAACTTTCAAAGATATTGTTTTTTTAGCTTCTAGAAGCCCTGCAACACTCAATCCCACCCCCTTGCCCTCTAATGCCAGTCTTCTGCATCAGCTTCCTCTCCGGATTTTGTTTAACGCTCCCCCCTCTCCAGCCTGGATTCTCTATGGGAGATAATTCAGTCTTCAGCTTGTATTAGGTTCATGACAGAAACACACTGATGCTAAGAGGAGGAGCTACTATATATATTGCACCTTTCAACTCGATCCCTAATGTCCTGTACTCAAACAAGTATATTTATATATTATCATCATTTACCGATAGGATTTAGGATAAGAAGGGACATTCGCAATCATTTGACTCAATAAACTTATTTTTTAAATGGGGACACTGAAGCCCACAGAGATGTGATCACTTATTCAATGTCACAAAGCATATAAAATGGTTCATATGGGATTTTGAACCCAGCTCCAGATTCTAAATTCAGTGCACTACCTATTTCTATGCTCTTTTATACACATAACTCCATGTTTCAATGAAATAACTAAATAGAACACCCTAAATACTTCCATACTAACTCCTTTCTAATCTGAAACATATAAGACATTAATATTTCACGAGGGCTCAGCCGATTGCTTCCATAGGGAGATAGGGCCTCTCTTTGCCCACTGGAGGTCAGCATCTCCTTTTGAGATTGTTCTTTAGGGCCAAGGCTGACTGCCGGGGGTGATTTCAGATGCTCATTCTCTTTCACTGTTGACCCGAATTTATAAATATTGAACTTCTGACTCAATAGAAAACTATGTCTTCTGTTCCCCTGTGTACATCTCTGGTTACGACTGTATCTCAGTGCCCTTTATTTGGTCTCTATTGTGTTGTAAGCCATTACTTGATTGTATGGAATAAGCCTCCCTTTGGTACCATTTCACTTAATTAGGCTTCTCATTTGTGCTCTTGCTGAGTCAATATTTAGTTCTTTGCCTATATCCCTGGGACAAGCTGCAATGTTCCATGCACTAGCTAAATGGTTTGATATACACAAACACAGGCATTTGATGCCTTTGTGTACAGTATCTTACCCTCTGCAGCATCAGAGCAAGGAAAACACAAAAGGCTATCCCCTTCCCTTCCTACCTAATTATGCTCTCAGGTGATTTGTTCTAGCAATTCCTTTCTCTGGGTGATAGATTATGATGAGGCAGAAGGAAGAGTGATTCTCTATACTGTCTCACTCACTTTGTTTTTAGAGCTGTGGTTCTAATGTAACATTTTCTAATAGCAACATTATGCATCTGCAGCTCCACCTGGGACCATGGGCAAATCCAGATGCAGTGCTACCAATCACTTAACTACTCTTGGCAGCAATGGGGACCTCTAGGCAGATGTAAAATAAAAGGAATGACAAGGAAGATCCCAGGACGAATCCAGTTGTGAGGCGTCTGGTCTTTTGAGGGCTACAGAGATTTCTGTGGCCTAATCAAGCATTGGTTTTTAAGTAGAAAAACCAGGCAAAGGTGATAAATGGTGGAGTTTCTATATAATTATACCGTCTTTTTTGATCCAATGAAATTTAAGAAAGCAGTGGAAAAAGAGACTCTTTATAGTCGGTCCTTACGGTGTTGATTTTGCTTCAGAAAAATTCCCAGCAGCATTAATACTGGAGGTACTTGTAGTTATATTATTGGAAGTCTAATTAAATCACAGGATTCCAAAGGGAGGCTTATTCCTTAGACCCTAATAAGAGCTTACAAAAGAATTGAGGCCAAATAATGGGCATAGAGATAGAGTTGTAACCACATGGCTAACAAACAAACCTATCTAAGGTTATAAATTGGATAGGAGTCAAGTAGTTATAAAGTTGGATCAAAGTGAAAGAGAATGGATGGATGGGGCCACCCCAGCAGTCAGTTTTTTCTTTGATAATAAACCATACAGTAAAGTCTGAAAATGAGTCTAACCTTTTCCTCCCTTTACTCAAGATTCAGATTGCTCCACTGGAAAGAGCAATAGCCATAGAACCATTGGACCCTTCTTTGCTTCAATAACATCATTAATAAAATAATAACATTGGACTAGATCAGTGCCTCTCACTCTTTTGGACTAAGGACCCCTTTCTGCTCTCAAAATTATGGAGAAATCCATAATCCCAAGAGCTTTTGTTTATATGGAGAAAATATATGCATGTATGTATGTGTATATATAATATATATGTATATAGAAGTACATGCACAATGTATGGTATATGTGTGTATATATACATATATATATATTTTAATTCACCATACCAAAAACATGTTATGAAACTCAGAAAATAGTTTAGGCATTAGAGAATTCCTGAAAGGATCTTGAGGACTTCTAGGGATCCTCAGATGATGCTTTTTTTTAAACCCTTACTTTCCATCTTGGAGTCAATACTGTGTATTGGTTCCAAGGCAGAAGAGTGGTATAGGCTAGACAATGGGGGTCAAGTGACTTGCCCAGGGTCACACAGCTGGGAAGTGTCTGATTTCAGATTTGAACCTAGGACCTCCTGCCTCTAGGCCTGATTCTCAATCCACTGAGTCACCCAGCTGCCCCCCTCAGATGATGCTTTGAGAACCACTGGATTTTATCAAGAATTATTCAACTTTTTGATATCATAGACCTCTATGGCAGCTTTGTAAAGTTGATGGACCCCTTATCAGAGAACTTTTTTTTACTGTATAAGATAAAAATTATAGGGGTCACAAGAAAAGTAATTATGTTGATAAATATAGTTTTATATAGATACATTATCAAATATATAAAATAATGAGTATATGGCAATATGTAATATAACAGTGTATGATAATATAGTAAAGTATGTATGTCTATAAAGACAAAATATTAAAACAAAAAATGGAGTCTTAGAATGTAAACACTTGGATTAGATTCTCTAATTTACTTTCCATTTTCCTGTTTTATAATCAAATTTTGTATAGAAAATTAATAACTACTAATAGCAATAACAAATATATACATATCTATGACTAGCATTTGAAGAGTGCATTAAGGATTATAATCAGTGCACAAGACTGAGAGACAGATGCTATTTTTATTCCCTTTTTACAGATGAGGAAACTGTTCAACAGAGATAAAGTGATATATATGTATATATATATATATATATATATATATATATATATATATATGCTTTGAGATGTTTCAGAGTAGCATAAAGAAAAAAACAGATATTATGATTCTAATATAAGAAACAAGGTTTCTCCACTGAGGAACAGGAATTAGCTCAAATTTTAATTGTCCTTCTCTGGAGGAAATTTGATTTGAATTTGAGTTAAGAAACAGAACTGGAGGATGAGACTGATATGCATTTTTAACTCTTTTCTACTTATCAGATGATGAAATGGAAAATATAGAATGTAGCGTCTCCAGAAAGAAATTGTTTTGTGATTCTATTTTCCCATATTATTTTGTAAATCTCTCTTATTATTATAAAATTATTATTTTACTTCTATTTTAAGGTTCTATAATTTCATTGAGGTAAGTAATTTCTTCACTGTCACATCAACTTAATAATGATCAAGCAGACTATCCATCAATTAACTAGTCAAAAATAACATTTATTAATTACCTACTATAAGTCTGACATTGTGTTAATTTTTGGAGATGATAAAGTCAAAAAACAGTCATTATCTTTAAGGAAAATATATTTTCTAAAAGAAAGAGAGATACATTAAATTAAAGAGGCTTTTTTATGCTGGAAATTGAGTATAATAAATTGTCTTTCTTCCCTCCCACCCCCAGTTCTTGGTATGAAATATATGTGAGAAAAACAAAACAAATGCTTGAAAATGTAATTTTTAAATGGAACAGGCACAAGCTATTTTTAAAATGAATAAGCCTGGAAGTCTGTAGTGTTAGAATGCCACTACCCCCCCCATTCCCATTGTCACTGAGGTAAATATTACTATCAACTATTTTATGTCCTTTCAAAAATAGTTTGATCAAAGTTGAACCTAAATTAATTTAATGAGTTTATAAGGTTGTGTGCCAATCAATGGAGGTGAATTTGGAGGCTTTATTATCACCATCTTTAATTCATGCTTTAGGGATAATTATTACCCCAGGAATGCATTCTTATCCAGAAATTTAGAGACCAGACAGTGAATTTTCCTATGGCATGTATATCCATCATTATCATATATGTTTACTCTGTTTTTATTATTTTCTAGTCATTTTAATCAAGCCTAACTTTTTGTGTCACCATTTGGGATTCTCTTGGAAAAGATACTGGCGTGATTTGCTCTTTTCTTCTCCAGTTCATTTTATAGATGAGAAAACTGAGACAAACTGGGTTCAGTGACTTGCTTGGTGTCACATAGCTAATAGATGTCTGAGGATAGATTTGAACCCACAAAACTACATCTTCTTTGCCTTAGCCCCAACACTTTATCCTCTTGACCACCTAATGAACCCCAAAACTTTGTTTTAACATGAATTTAAACAAGACACCCATTTAATTGGAAGAATGAGGAGCATTTTCAATCTCATTCAATAGAAACATTGGAATAATGCAATTTTAGATGGTTGAAGGTATAAACATCAAAAAATTAAGACTAAAATCACCTTGGATTTCAGGTTCAACCCCCTTATTTGATAATTGAGAGTTGTCCAAAATCAGAGAGATTGTAAACAGCAGTTATACTCTGGTACTGCATTTGACTTATAAGGATACTTTTGGAACCTAACCTTTACATCAAGTGAATACAGTCTGTATTCTGCCATATAAGGAAAGCACAAGTGCCTAGAGATCCTTAAATTAGATGATTATTTTTGGTGCACCGCAGGCACACCCGCATTGATATTTTGACGACTGTACTTACAATTGAAAAGTTTCCACCCACAAGCTCTAAATAAAATGAACCCACATAAGTTTCTGAATAAATATTTTATCAATTCTCCATTTATGCCAAGTCTCATTTCATCAGGTTTCATTGATATGTTATGGGATTTTACAGTATCTGTTGAATATTTGAGAACAGTAGGAGTATCACCATGGAGGCTGGACGTGAGTCCATTAAAAAGATAATAAAACAATAGTGTTACCCAGGATGGTGATCAGATTACCTAGCCTGTCATATAAACAGCAATGGCAAGAGCTAAACTCTGTAGACAGTGAGACAGGAACTAGGCACTGTTACAGCGTGGTGTTATTACATGGAACTTTCTCTCAGCAAGTGGGAGAATTTTCAGGAATTGTGAAGTTCCATTATCAAGCTGGCTTTTTGAAATTGGTTTTGTTTTGGCAACACGAGGAGCAAACCCATTCCATATTGAACTTTACAATCGATCTGGATTTTCATTATCCTGCTCACTAGCTGTTTGGATCTTTCCTTTCTTTCAGATTAATTACAGGCCACTCCAGCCTAAAGTCATTCATTGGTTCCCTAAAAACCTGATACTAGGTGAAATGATGTTACTGGGGGCAGTTACTTCTATAGACACAATGCTATGAATGGGTAACTGAGCTGGGCACATTATAGAAAGAGTCTACAAAATGATAATGGGATTTGCTTTAGAATGTCATAATTCTAGGGGGCAGCTGGATAGCTCAGTGGATTGAGAGTCAGGCCTAGAGACAGGAGGTCCTAGGTTCAAATCAGGACTCAGACACTTCTCAGCTGTGTGACCCTGGGCAAGTCACTTGACCCCCATTGCCTAGCCCTTACCGCTCTTCTTCCTTGGAGCCAATACTCAGTATTGACTCCAAGACAGAAGGTAAGGGTTTTAAAAAAATAGAATGTCATAATTCGAGTAGGGAAAATATTCCCTATTTAACTGATAAACAGCAAAAGGAATATTAATCACAGGTAGCTGACAGTTATTGTGAGGTTCAGTGGAGATAAGGGATATACCTACTCCATATATGTTAAGGTACTATAAATATTAGTTATCACTATGTTACTATAATAGTTAATTTTTCTCTGGATTCTTGAGAGTTTTGAAGCATTTTTATATGTTACCTAATTTAATCTTCACTGAAACTCTCTGAGGCAATTGTTGTCATTAACTACATTTTATAGATTATAATATTGAAGTTCAGACTATTTAAGTAATTTGTCCAGTCATGAAGTTAGCAAGTTTCTCAAGATAAATCCAAGCTCAGATACCCTGATTACACATCCTACATAATTAACTAATTAAACTTGCAGAATAAAAATCATAATTCTTAAAAAAAGAAATATTATTTATCTATAGGACTGTTGTAGGGAAATGAGATAATAAGGGGGGGAAATGAAACTCTCTGAGCCCTCAAGAAACATTTTCTCTAATGGACACAATGTTAGATAAATGGAGATGTAAATTATCCATACATTTAGAGAAACTCACTCACATACATGCACATGTTTATAGATGTGTGGATAGTTTTATAGTAGAGGGAATTAACAGCTAGAAAATCCATCAAAGATTCTATGTTGAAAGTAGAACTCACAACAATCACCAAAAAATGGATTCTAAGATGTAGAGATGATAAAGAAATGCATTCTAGGAATAAGGAATTTGGCAGTTTAAAGACTCAGAGTCAGGAGATAGAGTTTCATATGTAAAGAAAAGAAAGTACAGGTGCCTTGGATTTAGAGTACACAAAGAGGGAGAATATAGGTATTATACACCTGGAAAGGTTCATTGGAGCCCAATTGTTAATGGCTATAAATGGCAAAGAAAAAAATTCTTATTTTACCCTAGAGAAAATGGAGAGCTGTTGATGTTTATTCAGTGACATGAAAAGATCTATAGCAAAAGAAATCACTTTGACAAGTATATGGAAGATGATTTAGGAGGAAGTAATTTTAAAATATTAAAATTGGAGGACAAACATGAAGAGGGCCAGGAAAAAAATAATGCATAGATGAGTGAAAAGAATGAATTGGGGGAAGGAACATTATCAAGGAAGAAAAGACAAGGTTTGGAAACTAACGAGATATGTAGAGTGAATATATATGAAAGAGATAAATGGCAAATGAGAGTTATATCACACACTGCCCACAACTGAGTTTTAGATTTAGATTTAGATTTCAACTGACAAGGAGATCTGTGCTCAGGAGTGGCTGTGTCTTGAGTAAAGAGCAAGGACAACAAGCATCTGCTAAAATCAAACTTTATTCAGTTATTATCTTTCATGAATTGAAAGTTGTTAAATTCTTATAGTTCAAAAGCAGATTTCAGTCAATCCCACTGGATTCAACCAATAAATCAGTAAAAACAAAATATTATTTCCAGTCAAACTCTCATCTACAATCACTCAAAGTGAACAATGTTTCACAAAATCTTCAGAACAATTATTTTAATCAATGTTAGTTAATAAACATTTATTAAGTACTTGTTCCCTTTTTTATTATCTCTATGGATACAGACTCAGTAAGATATTACAAGATCAAAGAGTATGCACAATCTGTGATCCTTTGGACAAAGTTCCAAATTGTCCTTCAGACTGGTTGGATCAATTCACAAATTTACCAACAATGCATTAGTGTCCCAATTTTCCACATCCCCTCCAACATTTATCATTTTCCTTTACTCTCAAATTAGCCAATTTGATAGTTGTGAGGTGGTAATGTCATCATTGTTTTAATTTGCATTTCTCTAATAAAGAGTTATTTAGAACATTTTATATGATTATTGATAGCTTTGATTTCAAGGTATTTATATTTGTGATCATCCTGTTAGTCATTTATTATGGCACAATAGTGTTACATTATAATCACATACACAACCTTTTCAACCTTTCCCCACTTGATGAACTTCCTTTTCATTTTCTAATTCTTGCCACCACAAAAAAAAGACCTACAAATATTTTTACATAGGTAGGTCCTTCCCCCCCCCACCTTTTTTAATCTCTTTGAGATAGAGAACTACTACTAGTATTTGGGGGTCAAAGGGCATGCACAGTTTGACTCTCATTTTGCCATGTTCCCAAATTGCTCTACAGAATAGTTGGATGATTTCACAGCTCCATTAGTAGTGTATCAGTGCCATAATTTTTCCACAGCCCCTCCAAAACTTATCATTTTCTTTTTTATCATATTAACCATTTTGATGCTATCCATTGCTTCTTCTTGGTCAAAATAGGCCTCCATTGCCAAACTTGAGTCTATTTATTGACCTAGCACAGAGACATGATCAGGGCCTCATTTCATTCTGCTATTAAAATGCTACATAACTGATCCTGACTATACCAGATCCCCAAAGTATATTCCAGATGACATAGGCAGGAAAAAAGTGACTCATTTTGTTATTTTGTTCTTTATTTTTCCTATTAGAATTCTTTCTGAATCATTTTCTCTATCTTTATGGAGTAATAGTGGTAGAAATCCCAACTGTATCATTTAGCTCTGTGTACTTCTATAACTTCCTTCAGGTAATTGGCCAAGTGTTTCAATGTTATACAGATTTTTTTGAATAATTTCCAAAATGTAGTGCTCCATTTTATAGTTCAAGAAAGTACATTTATTGATAGAATGTAGTTGTTTATTGCTTTATAATTATTCTTCATATTCAGCTTTGATTTCAAGATGAATGTTTTATCATCATCATCTCATTCTCTTTTTTTCCCCTACAAGGTTCAGATAGAAATGTTATTATCATGAATATAAATAGGATCATTATGAATGCATCATTCTATGTTACAAAGAGATAGAATGCTGCAGCTATGACTCACAATATAAATCTGCTGCAAATACTTCTACTGACAGAAGAAGAAACCATAGCAAGGAGTTCAGTGCCTAGGCCACTGTCACATAGACATTTCCTAGAAAATCTGAAATTTTTTGACATTTAATCTAGGGCTCCTGAACGTGCAATATTCAGCCTCTCCACTTTCTCTTGATAGATTAGATACCTGGAATTGTGGGGTTACTGGATAGACTTGGATCTATTTTATTGGAAGTCAAAAATATATGAGTTTATAAGTAGACGTGATCAAAATTTCACACAGCTGCGGGTATTAAAAGAATTTTATTTGAAATTAAAATAAAAATGACTTTTATATAAATGATAGAGCAGTAGAAACTCCCTATCTCTCACCCTTATGAGATTTTTTTTTAATGTATCATTTTAGTTGTACACTTAAAAAGTTGTACATTGAAACTTAGAATACAGTTCTGTAAAAGCTACTTATTGCTGGAAGAACTGCCAGGGAAAAGGGAGGGTGTTACCTTTTTCGGTTGATGATTAGGCAAAGTTAGAGGAATAAACAAAAACACAATAATTTTTTTTTAAATTTAAGGAACTTTTTCCAGGTACAAATTTTATAAATACAAAAACAAATTCACAAATTTCTTCCAATACTAAATAAATGTCTACTTGCTAAACTCCAACTGAATACCTCCAGCTAGTATTGGTACAGCACTTTTATTGATATGCAAAAATTTTTATTCATTCATGTGTAGTTTTAAAAGGATGTGCTCATAAAAGAATCATAGTCATTTACAGTTTCTAATGACTCATAGCTCAGATATGTAGAAATTAGGATATAGTTGCCCTAGAAACATGGTACCAAAAATCCAATGTGCTTGTTTTTATGGTCTAGACATACTCTTGAATGTAATAAGAAATCAAGAAGAGTGTACTACACTGTGATACAGAAGACACACGGATCTCAGTCTTTATTTTGCTCCCTGTTAAATGAGAAGATTGGAGTACACGAATCCAAAATTTCTTTCATTTATAAACCTATGAATTTCTGACCATCAATCCATTAAAATGTCCCAGCCTCTCATTGTTACATCCTTTTGGCACAATAGGAAGAGTCTTGGCTCCAGTGTGAGGGAACAGATTTAAATCTCATCTCTGAAGCTTTCTACCTGCATGAACTTGAGCAAATCCCACAACTTTTCCAGGATTAAATTCCTTCCATTGCCAAGTAGCATAGTTGCATTACATAAACTTTAGAGTCTTCAACAAATGTAGATCTATGAGTTTATTAATGGTTTTAATAAAAGAGCACAACAATGATAACAGAATGACTAAAAGACAGACTTGCAGTGGAAAAGGAACTTGGCTTCAAAATCTATCTTGGAATTTCAGGGACAAATCACATACACTTTCCTTTTAGTTTTTGTTGTTAACATTTAAAATAAATTTTCAGGGGCAGCTGGGTAGCTCAGTAGATTGAGATCCTGACCTAGGTTCAAATGTGGCCTCAGACACTTCCTAGCTCCGCTACCCTAGGCAAATAACTTAACCTTTATTGTCTAGCCCTTACCACTCTTCTGCCTTGGAACAAGTACATAGTATTGATTTTAAAGCAGAAGGTAAGCATTTCAAATATATATATATATTTTTTCAGTTCCAAAGTTCCCTCCCTCCAAGACCTTTGCCATCTGTTGAGAGGGCAAGCAATATGATACATTCTATACATGAAAAGTCAAATGAAAAATATTTCCACATTAGTCATATTGCAAAAACAAAACAAAACAAAAGAAGAAAAAATATGTTTAAAAATGTGCTTTTTTCTGCACTAAGAATTCATCAGTTCTCTTTCTGGAAATGGATACTATTTTTCATATTGTATCCTTTTTAATTATCATAGATCATCTTATTGATCAAAATAAATGTTTTTCACAGTTGATCATTAGTACAATATTTCCATTACTATGTACAATATTCTTTGGTATGATGTACTTGGTTCTACTCATTTCACTTGTATCAGTTCATATAAGAGCTACAAGTTTTTTCTGAAAAAAAAATCACCTTTCTAATTTCTTATAGAACAATAACTTTTTTATCATAATCAAGTATTCTGATTAGTTCAGTATTCCTCAGTTAATGGGAGTCATCTTAATTTCTACCACCACACACGCACACAAATAAAAAAAACCTGCTATGAATATTATTGCACAAATGAGTCCTATTTCTTTTTCCTTGATCTCTTTAGGATCAATGTGGATATTAGCATTTCTAGGTCACTGTATATAGAGTTTTATAGCCCTTTGGGTATAGTTTCTATTTGCTCTCCAGAATAGATAGAACACTTCACAATTCTACCAGCAATGCATAAGTATACTTATTTTCCCTATTCTCTCCAGCATTTGACATTTTCCTTTATTGTCATCTTACACAATCTGATCGATGTGATGTGGTAACTCAGACTTTTGAAAATGTACATTCCTATTATTATTAGTCATTTAGAGCATTTTTGCATATAACTGATAATTTTGGGGGCAGCTAGGTGGCACAATGGAAAGAGCAGGGGGTCTAGAGCTGAGGTCTGACCATATCACTTTACTTAATAAATTACAGTAGTTTCTTTTCCCTGTAGGATCAAATACAAATTCCTCTATTTCATGATCAAAGCCTTCAGTAACCTACCCTCATTCAACTTTCTAATCTCCTGATACCTTTTATATCTCCATGTACTCTGTCTTATTCCCTTAATAAGACACTCATCTCTAGGCTCTAGGCATTTTCTCTAGTTGTCTCCCTTGTCTCTCCCTATTCAACTTTACCTCCTTATTTCCTTAAGAGTTACTCCTACAATTCTGTCTCCTAGAAAAGGCCTCTTCTTAATTCCTAGCTCTTTCCTAATCTTTTTTAAATTATAGTCTCTTTTCTCTGTTCATTACTTTTTCCCTGTCCAGTATGTAGATTGTTTGTATATAGCATTTTATATGTTATTTCTCGCATTCAATTGAGAGTTCCCTGCAGTCAGGGATTATCATTTGACTTTCTTTTTTAATGCTCAGTGACAGGGATAGTCACTCATTTAAAAGTTGTGTCTGGCTCTTTGTGACCTCATTTTGGGTTTTCTTGGCAAAGATAATGAAATGGCTTTTCATTCCTTTCTCTGGGTTATTTTACACATAGGGAAACTGAGGCAATCAGGGTTAAATGACTTGATTAGAATTACACAGCTAGTAAGTATCTCAGGGCAGGTTTGAACTCAAAAGAGTCCTTGATTCCAGGCCCTGCAGTCTATCCTCTGTGCCACCTAGCTTGCCTAGGAATAGCACAGTGTCTATTAAATGAATGCTAAATAAATGTTTATCAACTAATTGAAAACAATACTTGTTGCACAGTTTACCTCCTCAATCCTGGCTATAGACATTATATACTTTCTTTGTAGTCTTCTTGAAATACTCTTCATGTGTAAGTCTCTGCTGGCTTCTGTAGTTTTCAAACACCCATAGTGAGCATTTCTCTCCAACATGAAGGGTCATGATTCTTCAAGCTGCTGTTGACCTCTAGAATCTGTTTTTCCCACTTCTGTCTATGGGGACTTCTCTATTCTCAGCCATAACTACTCCACTGTGACAGAATTCTGCTGCCGATTCTTTCACTCATAAGACCTCTGATGGGTCTCTTGAACTCATCAGGCACTTGTGTATTTTTCTCTAAGAATACTCATTCAAATAAAAACAGGAAAAAATAAGCCCCCAAACAATAGAGAATTAACTTGTTTCCTGTTCCACCATACCCAATTCATGTAACATGGTTCTATTAGGATAAATTGAGTTTTTATTCTGCAAATCAATACCCATCAGAATCTAGTTTCTCAGGTAACTAGAACTCTCTTCTTAAGGACACCTTAACCACACCTCATTCATTCATTCATTCATTCACTGTCAGAAATGTATTCCCCAGTGTTCAAAATGTTGGCTTTAACAAGGAAAATCTGGGTGGGCTCTAAAGACTGGACTCTAACTGGTTAGCCATCCCATTAAATCTGTAGGTTTTAAAATGTGATTGTACATGTCAAATCTGTATCAAATTTCTTACTGACTCTGGAAGGAGGAGATATGGGAGGGAGGAAGGAAGAGAGGATGGGAAAGAAGAGAATTTGGAACTCAAAATTAAAAAAATAAATGTTAAAAATTATTTTGACATGTAATTGGGGAAAAAATAAAATAGTATTTTAAAAATGTAGATTTTTCCTAATTATATCCTTTATTGTTTATATTACATTCATAGTAACCTCTATCTACTTTAAAAAATCCAGATTGCATGTCAGAACAATTTTCAAGAACTGTTTTCTATCATTTAGAGATCCATATTCTCTCCCTCTCTCTTCCCCTTCCCTCCTCCCCAAGGTGTCAAGCAGTATATGTTATCACATATATTTTTAAATAAATGACATTTATATATAGTGGTTTTAAGGTGTGCAAGATACTTTATATGCATCATTAGCACCTTGCAACAGCCCTCTGACATATATGCTATCATTAATCCCACTTTATAAATGAGGAAATTGAGACCACAGAATGGTGAAATGACTTGCCCAATGTCATACAACTAAGAATGCATCAGAGATTTGAATTCATGTCTCTTGAATTTAATTTCCATGTCTTTTTTCCTGCTATAGCATTCTATTCAATATGAAAAGAATGAGAACTGTCACATTTGCTCCATTTTTCTTATAACTCTGCTTGATTACATTTTCAACAAACCAGAATCTTATATAGAATTTCTGCCTCTTTAAGCATACCAGAAGCATTTGCAGCTTACAAAAATGATATATGCCAATGAGACCTAAGCAAAGCATGAAGTTAACTTGACCTCTTATTGTGAGACTTTGAATCAGTTGAATAATTTCCTTCCTCCCTTTACATGTAAATTCAGGATCCAAAGGTCCTCCATTGTTAGAATTTAACAGTAGGTTGTCAGTTGTCTTCCTCCCTGTCTTTTGAACTGTAAATAGAAATTCCAGGGCCAGGAGGACACAGATGTCAGGACAAAGCAGCAAGACTAATACCATGCTGCCAATGCCTACTAGTATACTAGAAAGAGTGCTAGCCTTTATCGCTACTCTCAGTTCCTTTGTCACCTAGTAAGGCACGTAACCTGAGCATACTCACCCATATATTAAGGGTAATCATCCTTCTATTTCTTATTTCACAGAATAGTCATAAGTGAAGAATATGTTAGCATTGTGACATAATGACAGGAGAAGAGCTTAGAGAAAATGTCACTCAACTTCTTTGGGGTGCTGGGGGTATGTAGTACTGCATACACAATCAGTATTGTTAGTCTTTTTCTTATGCCTTCTGTCTTTTAACAAGAAATTAGTCCCTGAGCAGAGGAAGACAGTGGATTTATTTGGAAATAAGTTGAAATAAAAACAGAACTCAAATTTTCATTCAATGAAAATGTATACATTTCTCAATAAACCTTGATGATATTTTTTTTTTAATTTTGTTCCTGGCATGGTGCTAAATACATGTTCAGCATTTTCCTTATCTCCTATTGCAAGCCTATTCCAATTAATATTCAAACTCAAGATAGCACTCATTTAAAAAGGTTGCAGGGATTTTTCAGTTACTGACACTAACCAATTTATCCCTTCCAAAGTGTGCTCTCAAATCAGACTCCCTCATAATGGGGGATAGTTAAGCAAAATAAATCAATCTAGTGAACATTATTGAAAATGTTTACCTTACGTGCACCTGTATTTCAACCCCTCTCTGAGAAAAGAAAGAGGTATGTTTTACTCTCATTCCACTTTGCTCAGATTTATGGAGTTTTGAAAGGTTAAACATATTAATAAAGACATTGTATATATTGCTCTCCAGTTCTAAATTACTTTTCTTGACTGTATTGGGCCCTCCTTAGGATCATAGTAATTAGAACTGGGAAGGATCCTTAGAAAACATCTGATATAACCCTTTTAATTTACAGAAGACAAAACTGAGTACCAGAGCAGATAAGGGTGAACCTAAGATTAAATATCTTAGTGGGATAGAAACCAACATCCTCCTACTCAAAATCTTGGACTCAGTTTATTCTTCCAAGGTACAATACCATCTTATACCCTAGATTCTTATAATCTCTAGAGCCAGGGAAAACATATACTTATATATTTTATTTATAATATATTTATTCAAATCTAACTTGAACATCCCCTTGATATCTACATATATGAGCAACTATTTCACAAATGGTATCTCAGTCAACACATGTTGTTTTGTTTTGTTTTCTTAGAAAAGAGGAGATATTATCTATGCCAATTAAGGGCCTCAGACATTTATAAGATGCCCCAAGCTCATCACCTATGAAACACTGTGTTTAAGAATTGGAATAATATTTTTGGAAATTAGAGACTCACAGGAAGAAAATCAGAGTGGGAAAGGTCTCCAGTTCACTTCTAATGTTGATAGGTCAAAAGAATGACACTGAATGGCTAGTCACTGAAGCTCCTTTGAACTTTAAAAGTTTCATTCTGTGGATAAGAGATACTTAGTTTAGAGGAATGGAGGAGAAATAATCAATCAATCATATTTCCTGTCTACTGTAGCAGATAGTGCACGAGGTGCAGGGCTAGAAATAGAACAAATGAAGCAACCCCTTCTTGAAAAGACCTTGTATTCTAAGGATGGATGTTTTTATATTATAAATAGGAGAAAAATTAAAAAATCACTATTTAACTTCTTTTCTTTTAGAAATGAGGAAACAAGCTCATTGAGGAAATTTAATTCTAATGCTATATCATTTCTATTTCTAAGTTTTCAACTGAGACAATTGAAGTCTTTCAAACTTTGTTCATCATTCCTTTGTTCCTAACAAAGCCAAATAATGCTTTTCACCTTTCCTAGCCCAACACATCTTCTGAATTTGGCCAATTGAAAAATTATTTTCTGAGCTTCATTTTGCCTGGTAAACTAGAATTGGCTTAAGATAAATATGTCTGGAGGATAGTAGGGAAGCATTTTTGGGTTCCTCATTGAAATGATCTATGGTGGCCAACATTTAACCAATTCCAATTTGATCTTCCCATCTAGATTGTCAAGGGTCATTAGAATCCCATGACCAGGCATGTTTCCCTGACTACCATGAAGAAACTGGGAAAAGACTGGGAGAAAATTATTTCTCCTTCTCATTAGGTATTCATCAATTAGAAATGACTATGGGAGGGCCGAATAATGAGTTTCCAAAATTGCTTTTAATGACTCAATATTCTGTAAATCTTTTTTTTTTTTGTTCATTGAGAGAGATCACTGACTAACTGATTCATTGGTCATTACTAGCCTGAACAATAAATTACTTTTCTTTCCTGTAACCCATTCTGAAATTTTTAGTTATCATGCCATTGACTTGCCCTTACATGTTTCATAAGAAAAACTTCACTCAGTACTTAGATCTTTAATTTTTTTGGTCCTCCATTTCACTATTCCCTTTTCTTCCCCATTCTTGACTCCCTCCCTAGGGAACTTAAAAAAAAGCCTGGATTGCTGTTTGTCTGATATAGCAGAGAGGTTATATGTATTAATATATGGATTAAAATAGATGGAATATGAGGCCTCTTTCAATTATGAGGTTCTTTGTGTATGGAAGTGTGTCAGTGTCTTCTAATCTTGATTTGGGGTCTGCCAAAAAATAAAAGGAGAAAGAGAGAGAGAGAGAGAGAGAGAGAGAGAGAGAGAGAGAGCTGAAGAGAGGGTGGGAAGGAGAGGGAGAAGGAGAGGGAGATATGGATATCCACAGCTTCACAAACTGGTTACTCCTATGTTGCCAAGGCAGATTCTATAAATCCTAAAATCCACCTTTAAATGAGACATTCATCCAATGCAAAATTATATATTTTTACAAGCTCATGAGTCACTAGTGACAGAAGTTGACTCTTTCACCTCTTATGCGCAACTGGAAGCATTAAAGAAGATCAGAGCCAGTAACAAGATATGTTTAAAAAAGGGAAAAAAAAACCTGCAGAAATATGCCTTAATTACAACATGCACAAGGAAAAAAGAAACTGAAAATGTGAGAAAGTAAAAGGTTCCTCTAGAGAAAGATGTTGATTTTATTCCTGAGGGGGTAGCAAGTAAAACTCAAAAAAATAAAAGTGAGGACTCTGTGTGTATGTGTGTACATGTGTGTTTATCACCAGAGGAATCAGTTTTATTTATCCTCATGTGAATCGTTCCAACAATTTGGAGGAATTAGCAAGATATTAAAAGGAAAAGAATATTTTTAAATATTCGTTAATTTCCTTGTACATCATGCAGGCCATGAAAAGAAAGGAAGCAGCAGTACTGATTGTAAAAGAATTTCTTAAAGAGTTTAACCACAAAAATGTGGAGAGAGAGAATAATTGTTGTGATGATGAATTGATCCAGAGTTTTTAAGTGCAAGACACAAGGGCATGTTGTTAAACAATAAAGAAGAAGTCTTGGAGAGAGTGAAGATAAGTCTGAGAATGGGGATGATAGAAAAAAGCATTTCATTGGAGAAGACAAGATGGAATGTGATCAATTGTTTAAGTAGATGGTAGTCTTAACTAGGAGAAAAGATTCTGTAAGAGGAGGGAAAATTTTATGAATCCATTACTGTGTGGAACTCTACCAATACAGATCCCAGTGTTTCTATAGCTTATTAATTTCTAACCAGGTGTGAAATATATGTGAGATTCAGTTGAAATCTATTTATCCATTTTCAGAGTGTTTAAAATGAAGAAAATAAAATCGATTTGTAAAGGAAATCACATAAATAGAAATATAGTTAGCTATATATCATCATCCTATTTAAAAAAACTAAAGTTAAGAACCCATATCTAGGGAGTTGAACTTACAAAGGGTCAAACAGTTTGTGTCAGAGGAAATATTCAAACCTGGGACTTCAAGACTACAAGACTGACTCTCTAATTACCATATAACACTTCCTCTTAAATGTCTCTAGAAATTTGCTAGAGAATTCAAACTCCAAACGACACAAAAGTTCAGAGTTCTTTTAGGATGTTGTAAAGATGATTGAAAAGGACAGTTCCCAAAAATGTATCTGCAAATGTCTCAAACAGAGGTAGACTGAAAATAGGAGGATTCTGAGAATTTAATAATCAATGGGGGAGGAAATAAAACTATAAGAGAACAGCTAGAGGAATAATATTATAGGGAGAATAGGATAAAAAGGGATCAGTGTAAACAATGTCACATTAGTGAAGAATATATCCATACATGCATATAGACATCTATCTTGGTATGTGTGTATGCACACACGTGTGTGTGACCAAGTGTATATGTGCATTATATAAATGTATGAATATGTATGTATTTAATGTATATCTGTGTATATATAAATTTGGGTGTCTAGCTCACCCTTTCTCATTTTTAAATTGAGTAAACTGAGGCCCCAGACCCAAATTCACTTTATTTCTTTGAGGCTTGGTCTCCTTTTCTTGCCCAGAATGAAAATATAGTGCTCTATGTTTTCAGCCTTCAATGTTGCAACCCAGTGGCTCCCTACTCCCAAGACCTCATTATATTAGGACTGGACTTAATGTGGACACATGATCCTGAGGTCAGAGGTTCCAGCAGCTTCAGTTATCTCAGTAATAGGAATGCTGGAAGGCCACCAAATGTTTAGGTGACTAGTTCGTAAGCATATATGAATTCTGAGACTAAGAAAGATTTTGCTGTCTAGATTTAAATAGTACCTAGCAATATCCCTATTACCAAATTTAATCAATTTATTTTAATTGATCCCTTTGACTGGCACATTCTCTTTCCAAGCCTTTGCTTCCTGATTTCCTCAAGTTTTTGCTAAAGTTCCACCTTCTGTAATGAGTCTTTTCCCATTTTCCTTAATCTAAGAATTTCCTTTTGAGACCCCAAAATATTCTGGATAATTTTTTATACTCACTTAGATTTTGGCATTTGCTCTCCTCTACTAGAAGGGGCTTTCTGAGAGCCTTGACTGTTTCCCCCCCTTTCTTTGTTTCTGCAGGGAATTACAGTGTCTGTACATAATAGGTGCTTAATCAATAACTGCTTCTTCACCTGAATAGCAGATCCTGCATCTAAAAATGAGATTCTTCTGTCTCCCACTATGCCTCTCTTCATTCCCTTTATTCCATCCTACAGCTAAGAAATGACAGCATTCAAGTCAGTAACCTGTGATGAATTCTGTGTGTGTGATGTAGACTGTGTACTTGTCGAGCATGTATACATGAGAACAAATAAAACTTAAGATACCTTTATGTAGAACAAATTTATGAAAAGGGAAGGGGGGAATTTCCCCTACCATCACCATGTTTCTTGCTAGTGGAGACATATTCAGTAATTAGAGTAAATAACTTGTCCCTGGCTTCTGATTCTGACTACCTTAGGGTTTCCCATCATCATATCTAGCATCAAATAACCCTTGAAATTCTTCTGACCTAAGGCCAGCCCCTTGTGAAGTTCGCTTCTCTCCTCAGCAGCTGGCAGTGGCCTGGCTGTAAGCCAGACTGCCTCTATTAGGAGACATCTGTGCTTATCTCCAAAGAGAAGCCTGGAAATTGTTTTGTATTGTAGGACACTCTGGGGGAGATGAGAGAAATTTCTGATCTTGGAGAAAAAAGAATCAATTCAATAGCAACATGTTGGACTATTTCACCACCACAGGCTGCATTTCTCAAATCTGATACATGTTCAGACTTTGTAAGTCCAGAGAAAATAGCAAACAGCCTCCTTAACTATACTTTAATTGTTTTCCTCAAGGAATAAATTTTTTTGCCACCACACCTGACATAGTCCATACCTCACATCAGAGATAACAGGGCATTGGAAGCATCCAGTTCCTCCTGAAATCATTTCCAAAGCTCGTTTCATTTTGTTCCCCACAGTCCTTTTCTCCTGCCACACTGATGAAATAATGGTGATACAGCTTTGGGAGACTTTTTTCTAGAAATAAAAAAAAAAAACAAACACATATCACATGCTACTCAGCATCTCTATGTCCTTCAATTCCTGTTTTTAAGAATCCTCTAGACTGTGATAGTAAAAGAAAGGTTGTCGAATCTTAAAGATAATATGCAATTAAGTTTAGGATATAAGACTCTTAATATGACTGAAAGTTGTAGAAAACAGAAACGTTTAATAGGTGGGGGATTCAGGCTAAAGACAAGTAGAGATTTCATTTTTTGTCTCTATGAAAATTGAAAGTCATCCAAACCAGTGATGCCAAACACAGTTTCCACTTGAATGAAATTAAAATATAATTGGCAAATATTTACTAAAATAAATAAAACTGTAATAAAATATATTATATTATCTAAGTCAATATGCTACCCACAGGGAGCCTTTGTTTCTACTTTGATTTGATACCACTGGCTTAGACCAAGCCCTTTCTTTTATTGATTGATTTAAATTTATATATTTTAATTTTTCCCAGTTACATATTGATACAATTTAAATAACTGTTTCCTGACATTTTCCAAGCCTTGTTTTCTCCCTCTCTCCTACTCCTCCTACCTACCCAAGATGGCAAGAAATATGATATAGGTTATACCCATGTTATCATATAATACATATTTCCATGTTCATCATATTGTGAAATTAGACACAAATAGTTTATAGTAAAGAAAAAGTTATGAAGAAAATGAAGTGGATAATGGTATGTTTCAGTCTCCATCAATTCCTTCTATGGCAGTAGCTAGCCTTTTCCTTCATGAGTCCCTTGGAATTGCCCTACAAGCCCATTCTTTCACAAATAAGGAAACAGAATAGGGAATTTATGACTTGCCCAAGGTCACACAGAGCTAAGTGGAAAAGGAAGGATTGAAATCCAAGTCCTCTTAGTCTAAATCCAGTTTTCTTTAGAGAGAGGTGGGTCAGTGTTATCACCTTTACACAGATATTTTAAACCTCATATTCCTTTCAAAAGACTCCCCATTTGGGAAATATAGATATCTGTAAAAATGAAGATTTGAACCCCAGACTTCAATCCCCAGAAGTCCTTGGTAGTTCCCAGAATTCCCTAAAATCTCACCTGAGTGCTCACCTGGGCTGAGAACACAATTTGTATTTAAACTGACTCTCCACCTACTTTGGGTCTCTCTGCTTCTGCTTCTAAGCACACTTCTAGGCACTACCGGCAGGCAAGATGTGAGTGGCTGTAAATGGGCTCTGTGCCCTAAGCACATGCTTTTTATTTTGTATTTTCTTTCTTTCTTAATTCTAATAATCTTTAATAAACCTCATAAAATATAATACTTTTAATAGAGAAACTAATTTAATTTTAAATATTGTAGTATTTAAAAAATCATAATAATCATAGCAACTATAAGTTGACAGATATAAGGATGGTTAAAGGAGACACAGATACACACACACACACACACACACACACACACACACAAATGCATGCTTTTTTTCCAAGACAAGCTTGAATTTAAGGTTATCTTAGGTGATATAACAGCCATGAATATTATGGTTATGAGCAGAGGAAAGCATTTGCATAGCCCCTGTTTCCCCAACATTCTTAATTTTTATATACATTTTTGTGCACATGAACACCCACGAATGTATGTTATATGCAAAATAGTGACATTGCAATAACTATAAGACTAAAATATATCCCTGCCATATTTCACATATATACCCTACATAACACTCAAATAACCACACATGCACCCTTGTTCAAGCCAGCATCATCTCCCACTTTAAATATTACATTAGCAACGTAGAATATTTTGGTCTTCCTCACAAGATTCTTTTCAGAAATTCTTTCATAGGGTCAGCAAATAATTTTCTTAAAGTACAGTTTCCCCATGTTACCTCCTTTTCCATCCAGCACCTTCCTCTGCTCAATAAATTAGATTTAATTTCAATTATAGGAAGCTGGATGGTACAAAGGACATAGCACTGGGCCTTGGGTAAGCAAGCCATGGGTTCAAATCTGGCCTGGGACACAGTAGATATATGACACTGGACAAGTCATATGATGCATCTTTGTCTGCATCAACTCCCTCAAAGGCAAAATGGCCATAACCATAGGATTTCTGTGAGGATCCAATGAGAAAAGAATTTTAAAGTATTTAGCATAGTATCTGGCACATATTAGGTGCTTGAGAAATATATTTTTTCTTCATTCCAATCAAATATGAATTCCCCTGTTTTTAATTAACAACTCATCCTAGCTTGATCCCTTCTGAACTTTCCTTTTCTTTTTTCCTTTTCTCCATACCCTCTGTGATGCAGACATTCTGGGTTAATTGGTGTTCCTAACACTTCAAGTTTCAGCAGCTCTAGCTATAGAAAAGGCCTAGAGAACATCCCTCTTTACTTCTGCCTGTTAAAAATCTAGATTCCTCAAATGCCACATTCTTCAGGCTTTTTCTGATTCATCCAGTTTCTAGTGTCTTCCTCCAAAAACTTCTCAGTTTGAAGTTATCTATCTCTAACCACATATGTACATGAATTTCTTTGTGGACATGTGTATATATGCATGTATAATGTAAGAAGAGATTTTAACACAGAGTGGAAATGGAACACTGAAGAAGCAATAAGTGACAGTGGGGCAGTTGGAATGTGGGAGAATGGGGGATTCTGGGAAATTTACCAACAGATGAGAGGTTTGGTTCTGAGCCTTGGACTGGAAGCAGGTCCTTTCCTGATCTCAGGATTTGAATCCCACCATCCTCCTAAGGATTTCCCAACTGAACTCAATGCCCATATTGTCTGTGAACTGATCCTGTTCCTTGCCATATCAAGATCTGGGTGCCCTGACTGGACATTTCAGCTTTGCCCAAGAGGGATTATCCCTGGAGGTTGGGCTGAGTCAGTCCTAAAGACAGTCCTCTGTCATGTATATCTTAAAGACTTATGATATTACCTCAACATTAGTTCAGGAGAGCCTTCATAGGAGAATAAGGAAAGTAGATAAGGGTTTAGACTGGTCCTGGCTGTTGGCCAAAGCCAGAGGACTCACTGTCAGTCTGGGCATTTACCTTAGGGATTCCTGTTTAACCTCTTACCTCACCCCATCCTAAATATCCTATCCCAAAAAAAAGATGTCTGCTTCTTCAATAGCAGTAAGATCTTTTAAGAGAATGGAAGATGGTTGGAGGGTAGAGGTTTGATCTAGGAGGGAGATTTCTATTAGAGTCAGGTAATGCAAAGCCCTGATTTAAACTTTATTCATCTCCCTCCAGCAGGGGTTTTTATCAGAGCGATACTCCCAGAAAGATTAGGTTTTGTAAAAGTTCCCAATAACCCATTATTCTCCATTCCTGAGGTGTCCCCAAAGGGGTAATGACCTCTGCTCACCTGTGTCATCATCTTATCTAATAGAGACAATGGGCAGCCATCAGCTCTCTGCCCAGACAGGGAAGGAAATCCCTTACCAGGGGGTTAGTTCACCAACACGATCAAACTAACCTTAAATCATCATCCCAAGGGTTCTCCTCGTTTTCCTTTTAATAATTACATGCATATATTTTATTATATATATATATGTCTGTGTGTGTATGTGTGTGTATATATATAGGTATATATGTATATGTCCACATGTATATAACAGCCTCCCATTTTAAGGAAAGTTCCTTATTCCTTAATGATAGGGACTACTTCCTTCTTTGGGTTTACAATCCCAGTGTTTATAATAGTGCATATTACAAAGTAGATATTTAATAAATTCTTGTTGATTGATTGGGTAGAACTATAATAAAATAGAACTATGAGCCTGCTGAAGTTTCCTCCTATGATCCTCATCTTGAAATCTTCTCTTTGTTCTGCATAAGGCTATTGCTATAACACATATACCAACCTATATCACTTGGCTGTATTCCTTGGCTCTTTTCCTTTTTTAGCCTTCTGTCTTAGAATCAGTACCAAGTATTGGTTCCAATACAGAAGAACAGAAAGGTCTAGGCAATGGAGCATAAGTTACTTGCCCAGGCTCATATAACTATGAAGTGTCTGAAATCAGATTTGAACCCAGGACCTCCAGGTGTGACCCTCTAACCATTGAGACACATAGATGCCCCCATGAGGCTCTTTCACATGTGCCCACATGGTCTTGTCTACTCTGAAGAGTACCCTAAAATTAGTACTCCCTTTGTTTTCCTACATAGACTATCCTGCTGCAGATTGCTTTGCTAGTTATGTAATAAAAATGAGTTAATATATGTTCATGATTGGCTATTTTATGCATCACTGAAGGGATTTATAAATTGACATTTTTAATGACTATGAGAAGGCATGGTTTTACTCGAGGGGAGTAAATCATGGGAATTCAAATGTTTATGAGAGATAGCTTGTTAGATAAAGCATCACAAAATACACTTTGGCAATGATATAAAACCTCAAAATTGTTACAGGATCATAAACAAAACAAGAAGTCTTTCTGAAAGGTTTTCTCCTTAGAGATTCTCCTTAACCAACAAATTGACTGCTTTCCCTAGGAGATAATACTAAAGAGAAATAAAGAGTCACTGAATTTCACAGGAAGGCATGGTTCCAGAAGCCATTCAGTCTAACAAATAACTAGAAAGGTAGTCCCCCATTCCAACATGATCTGGATTCCCTCCATATTATCAGTTCCTTTTCTAATCTATGATACCTCTATCTAAATGAAATACTACAGATATGGTCTAAGGACAAAGTTCGAAGGACTTTTAGTCAACTCCTTTTTCCTTGATACAAAGTCACCCTGATCGTAATTAAAGACTGCATTAGATCTGTTGACTTTCACATGAGATAAATTACTCAATGTGAATTTAAAATCTTCCACACTCAATAGATCTTTATCAAAATGAATTCTGTTTAGTTCTGCCTCCTTATCTTGGGCTTATAAATTTGACTTTTCAATTCATGTCTAAGATTTTATATTTATTAATATTAAATCTATTTTTATTTATCTTGGTGCAATATCAAGCCTGCCAAAATGCTTTGTTTTTATTTAAATCTGTTTTTCATTCATTAGCTATTACATTTTGTTTTTTTCAGGTACAAAGTAATTGTGTATGGTACTTATGCTTTTATGTCACTCTTAAGTAACTTGTAAGAAAAATGTTATATTTACAATGTAAGGCTAATAAAGAATCTATAGGATGCTTTAGTTGATCTTTTTTTTTTTTCCCAAACTGATATTGCCACTGAAATTTTGCTTTTTGGTCTTGTTATTCAACACACATTTCTTGAATTCACTTAATTTTATTGCCATTGTGCCTAGAATTGTTTTTATCTTACATTTCCTACAATAATAGGATAAAGACTTCATAGAATACTCTTTAAAATCATGCTAAATTATATTCATATATTCTTCCTGTCTACTATTCTAGTTAAACTCTTAAAAAATAAGGTCTTTCCTGCATGCCACATATTCAAAGTACTCATATTGGCAATTAGTGTAGATCTTATTTTTGAGATATTTATTAAATATCACTTTAATATTAGTTTCCAAAAGTTTTCCAAGTCTCAATGCCAAGTTCATTGATCCAATTATTTCTGTAATTCTGTCACTTTGTTTCTCCTGACTGCTTTTCTCCCTGTCAGTACATTAATTACAGGACATGGTGTTATATATGTTGTTAATGAAGCTTCTTAGAAAACCTAGAACATGGAACAATTCCTTTTCCAAGAGACCTGTCCAAGTTTTAATCAAAAATCAAACGCGAACAAAAGGTACTGGTTTGTTCCAAACAAATTAAATATCCCAATGCCAATCTGCCTTTTCTACTCATTCAGAATGACTGGAAATGCTTTCTTTGCTAATGGGATTATAATGCTTCTCAATTATTAGTATTATGGAGTTGTCCTTCACCTCAGTGCTGAACAATCTTCTTTCAGCTTTGTAATAATATGATTTTAGCATCTCTACCTGACAATTCCAAAATATCTTAGCATAAGATTAAACAACAACAACCTTAACTTCTGTCTTAGTATCAGCTCAAAGACAAAAGAGTAAAAAAGGCCAAGGTCACACAGGTGGGAAGTTACTGAGGTCAAATCTGAACCCAAGTCTTTTAACTACTCCCAGTCTGGAATACTATCCATTGTGCAATCTAAATGCTCTTGAAAAGGATTAAATTTAAGAAGGCTTTAAATTATATTGCACAGGTCCTTCTTGATTGTAGAAAGAACTGAGAGGAATCCCTAATTTCTTCTTGGGAATGAATATTTTCTTGTATTGATTTTGAGGGTTAATAAAATTATAGATTTTGAGTTGTGAAGTACCTTACATATCATATTGCTTGATTCTCTTATTTTACATATGAGGAAACTGAGGTTGTGGAGGGAATAAATGACTATCTATAAATCACAAAAATACAAAGCTGCACAGCTAGGATTTTACCGAAGTATTTTTATCTCCAAATCTTACTCTCTCTACTGCATCAAATAGCCTATTAGTCCTTGTAAATTATGTGCTTGTAATTGAGAAGACATGGGAATTAAATGACAGCTAATAATTTTGTTCAACTTTAAGGCTTAAAAATCTTGTTCCTCATAACAACCAGTGGGGTACTTAAAACAAGTATTATTATTCACATTTTTCAGGTCAGGTAAATGAAGTTAGAGAAGTTACATAGTTTATCAATAAGATAGAAACTGTTCAAGTCATAATATAAGATCAAATCTTCCAAATTTCATTGCTATTTTTCACCATTCCAAAATGATTTGCTCCAAAAGGTGATATTGCCCTAGGAAAGTGCCTTCACCACTGTTTTGTCCTCTGCAAAATAAAAATTTACTTTAAACGAAGTCAAAGTTATATCCAAATTATATCACTCCATGATATCGTCTCATGAACTGTAAATTGTGGAGCTTCAGAAAGATCCCTCCCTACTAAAATGTGAGTTCTTTGAAAGCAGGAACAAAAAAAAGAACACTTTTTCTTGATGCTTCTTTTTTGCCTTATTCATATACCTAGCAAATCATTTTGCTTGACATAAATTAGGTACATAATATCTGCTTGTTTACTTGGAATTCAAAAACTTGCATTCAAAGGAAACAAGTGTTATCAAGCAAAATATAGACAAATATACTGTCATGATGAATCAGACTTGTTTGAAGTAATTTTAACTAAAATATATATGAGCTCTACAGGGATTTCCCCCAGAGTATCTACTTATTTCTAACTTATTTTAAATTTTTCTGAAAATGTTTTTGATAGAATCAGATTTCAATCAAAGAAATATCATATTGTATTTTATGATTGGCGTTTCAGTAGTATTGAACTCTAAATGTGGCATTGCTTCCTTTCCCTTCAACTTAGTTGTTTTCTTCTGTTGTCAGAATACTCTAATGGCAAGTTGGCAAAGGAATTTACTGTGCAAACCATATTAATTATCTAAATAAATATCTCTTCATCTTCAAATAAGGAATGACCATTCCCAATTTACTTATAAGGTTGAATTTTAGTTGTAAAATTTGAAAAATAACTCCATTTTGATGAACTTGGAGGGGCAGAGTGTATTATTTGATTTGCCTATTAAAACTGCCTGGATTCTATCTAGAAGTTTTGAAAATGATTGCTAAAAGGAGCATGTTTAAGCAGGGGATAGTTTTTATGGATAAATTAGTTTGGAAAAAATAAGAATTTATAATGTCCTATAAGGATTTAAATAGTATTTACCAATGGACTAAGGATGGGACTCTAAGATCTATTAGATTAGAAAAAACAGTGGCATAGTGGATAAAACACTGAATCTAGAGACAGAAAGTCTTGAATTCAAATATGGTTTCAGAAACTTTCTAGGTGTATGACCCTGTGCAAGTCATCTGACTTCTATTTTTTTCAGTTACTTCACCTATAAATGGAGCCAAAAGTAATGTCTGCTTACCAGGATTGTTGTGAAAATCAAATGAGAAAATCACTGTAAAGTATTTAACACAGTAGTTGGCACATAGTAAGCATTATATAAATGTTAGCTGCCATTATTATTAATCTTGATTGAAGTTACTTGCTCATTTCATTTAAATATAAAACTATTGCCAAGCAAACCCAAGAGGTACCTGGGAGTTAGGAAACATCTCCAAATATAGTTCAGTCCCTGAAGATGAACTTGTTTTCTGCTGTCACTTAGCATTAACCAACACATAGATATAATAGTTTGTGATGTAGCTTTCAGAAACCTAATTTCCAGAAGTAGTAAGGAAAGACCTTATCATATCTAAAATATTCAAAGGATACTTTGGGATTAATGAGACCAGTCCAAGTTCCATATCCTCATTCTTCCCCAAATAGAAATTTAAAATTACAATAATATTGACAGCTATATCCTGGGTAGAACAGACATGGCATTTAACAAATTCAGGGGATCACAGAAAATTTATGGGAATTCTTGTCTCTGATATCATCCAGCAGACCATATATAAAATAATGTTAGTTTATTGGGGATTCTGAACACTCAATTTATTTTCTTAAGGTCATATATCTATTGTAAGTCAGAATCAGGACTTGAACCTTTGTCTTCCTGATTCTAAGACTGGCCCTCTGTTTAATATTCAGATTTGTTATAAGCAAACTAAGAAAAACCTATGTAATATTAGCAAAATACATCCCTTCTCATCACTGAAAGGCAACTACAGAAAGATTAATACTTCTTCATTGAAAAGGAAAAGGAGGATAGATATTCTCAGAGTACATGATGAGGAATTTAAAATTTTGCAGAAATAATTTTTACAACAAGCCAATGATATTTCACTAAGCAATATTGAAGACGAAAAATAGGTTTTGTGTCACTGAGTTTGTTAAATTTATCTAAAATTGATTTGCATCCAGTTCAAGCTCATATATTAAATAAGCTAATATAGATATGTGGAATCAAAAAGTTCATCTATGATTGGCATGCATAGCGAACTTAACCAGCAATATATCTATAAAGAAACATTGGACAAATGACTGTCATGAAGATTTGTTTATAGAAGCAGAGGAATTTATAATGGCAGTTTAGAATCAGCTCATTACCACCAGAAATTTCAAAAGGATTATACTTAATGAGCCTAAACATATTGTTCATTGATGATTATTCAAGGAATCAGTAGATACTGTCAACATATCATTACAGGCTTCCAAAATATAGGATGTGCCAAATACCAAGTAAGATGCAAACTGGTGGCTATATTTATAAATTAAAATATAGATTTTTTTTTCAAAAAGTAAGAGTAAGGCACATGCAAACTTCCTAGAGAATGTAACAAAATCAGCTGCACTGAGAAAGTCTACTATCACAGAAAAAAAAAAACTGTTATCTAGACAAAATATTTACTCAAAAATTTAAGAGCATTTTAATAGATGTCAGCATATCAACTACTTCTAATCTCTAATCTGTATGCAACAAAACACTTTCAAACTCTAGAGACAATAAAACAAATAAAATTTGCATAGTAAAAGAAAGTGATACATATAATTGGACTCATGTTATTGGTGACTGGAATTATTCTGTAGTGCTATACAGTGTGCCTAAAGAAAATAAGCTTTGGTACTAGTCCTTTTATTCAATTACAGAAAATATGTATTTTATGTGCCTGTACAATAGTTTATAACAAATAATATATAAAAATTATAGATGAAATTTTTACCAAGACATTTTATAACTGAACACCATCAAAGATGAAAAGAAATGAATATGATAAGAAAATTCTCATGACTTAAAGTTGACAAAACATTTTCTCTGTGGGATATTTCTGAAGTATATATTGCAGAGAGTATCTTCTGAATTTTATAGAAAAGGACATATGCTTGGTGAGGTGATAATTTTTTCATGCTTTCCCAGTTGCTTGTTAAATATCTTAGAGACTTGTTAAATATCTTAAACTTATGGATTTCAAGGGACTACAAACAAGATGTGCTAGTCTGTCAAAGGACAGTATGGAGCTTCAAGGTGGGGGGGATCAGGATAAAAGGATTTGGTCATTATTTAGGATCATGTAGAAGAAGCTGTATAAATGATTATTTCAGAGAAATATACAAGTGAAATAAAAACAGGTTAGCAATTGGAATTTGTGAAATATGACATTGGATGAAAATATTTATTCTTTCAAGATTTCAGTAAAATTAAGAACACTCTATTACTCAGATTCCTGGTAGTTAACTAATGAGAGGTTATAAGCCTCCCAAAAATCTGTCAAATATATATGGGTCATGACTTGCATCATTGAACTTAGTATTTTATTAATGGGATCACAATCTTTTAGGAGTGCCCTTACTGCTCCATGTCCATAGCTAGAAAATGAACACAGATTTCCAAGATCCATTCCCATAATTTTCATTCAAACTTAAAAATATCTAAGAAAAAAGTTAGATTATTTTGTTCATGTTGTTTGTTTGCTTGTTTGTTTGTTTTAGGAAAAAGAAATGAAGTACTAAGACTTTATTTAATAATAAAAACATTGAGAAAAGAAAATGAATGCTGAATTTCTCCCAGGAATAATAGTTAAAATATAATGTCTATAATTGACTTTTCTTCATTTTGGAAAAAAGTGAATTTCAGACATAAAATATTTCCACAGCACATATTTCCTAAATGCAAGTGTCAAGATACCTAAGCAGCCTATTATGTTCAAAAAGGAAAATACTGGCTAGATTTTTTTTTTTGGCCTACAATGCCTGGTGATTTCCATAGTTGCAAATATGTCCAAACTTTTCTTTCCAAAAATAGCATTTTTCTGTGTCATAACATTCTCTTATGTATACTGAGATAGAAAGAATGGTATTATTATTTTTAAATCTGTTTTGGCTTGCTTTTAGGTCATAATTAAGACAATTTTCAGTATGTTTCCATTATGTTAGATGAGTTTTATGTTCAAAATTCATATAGATTATTAAATGCTCTAGTGTTCCCTACAATATTAGGAATTGATATCAGCAGCAAGGATGTTACCTCTCAAGAATACTGAGGTCTAGCAATCTAAACTCTGAAGGATGATGCTGATGCTGATGTATTATTATGATGATGATGATTAGACAAATATAGAATGCTTTCTTTATTTTAGCCTAAATATTCATAGATTATCTGAGATTCTTATGTGTGAGCAGCCTAGAAGATATGGTTTGACTGATGATTGCTATATATAGACATATACAAACATGCACTACATATATACATGAATCTATATGCACAACTATGTATATACACATGCATATATACATTCAAACACATTCACATATATGTGTATTATGTATCTGTGTATTCACATACATATCATTAAGCACTCAATATATTCCAGGCACTGTGCTAAGCACTGGAAATAGATATACAAGCAAAAACAAGAGAATCCCTGTCCTTAAGAAACTTAGAGTTTAATGAAAGAAGATAATGTGTAATGGAAGCTGAAAGAGAAAATGAAATGGAAATGTGAAGGTGAGAGTTACCCACTTGCAGGCAAAGGAAGTAGGAGAGAGGAGTAATGGATTGAACAAAATTAGAAATGATTAGGATGACTCACCACCCTACCCCTTTTATAGCATATAAGAAGGATTTTTTTTAAATCTCTAACTTATCTTTCCATGTTATTAGTCATAACTTTTCCTCCCTGGATACTGATATATGTGTGTCTGTATGGAGAAAGAAAGAGAGAGAGACAGAGAGAGAGAGAGAGAGAGAGAGAGAGAGACAGAGACAGAGAGAGAGAGAGAGAGAGAGAGAGAGAGAGAGAGAGAGAGAGAGAGAGAGAGAGAGAGAAAGAGAGGGGGGGGAAGGGAGTGAGGGGGGAGGGAGAAAATCATTCTCTTAGTAAACAGTTTAACTGAATTCTATTAGAATTAAGGAGAGGGTTCATTAATATAAGTGGCAAGCATTTGTATTTTAAGGGCAACAAGCATGCTCTATGAACTCTACTACCAGGTGGAGTTCTCATTCTACTTCACTTCTGCTACAGTGAGGAAACTACAGAATGTTTAATACTTAATTCAAATTGTCTGCTTGTCAGCCTAGGGAAATCAGTGGTCTGTCTCTCAAGAAAGTCACACTATCAAAATGCTAATATTTTTCTTCATCAGTCAAATGAAAATTCTTATCCCATTGACCCTGTGAATTCTCCTTAAGTTGACAATATCAAAATTAATTACTTTTATTGAGGATGTTGGAATCTGATGTGACTCACATGCTCATGTTGTTGACTTCTCCAGAAAGAAGTGAGATGAGAATCTTGGAGATGGATTGTAGGGAGAGATTAAGAAAATGAGTTGAATTCTTCTCATTGCCATCTACTACTGTCAGTGAAAATACATTTCCTAGGAAAATTACTGCTACCTACTCTTAGCTCCCAAAGCCTTAGAGAAAATTTCAACCCTCAGGTATGCTTCACTCAGTATCCACAACAATAACAACAGCATTGATTTAATTAATACTGTAAATAATTTAAAGTATTTTGCATATATCACTTTTTATCATTTTTACATTCTTTATATATTTTTATTATCTTATATAGTCCCCAAAGTATTCCTCCTTCCTTGGACATTACTACTCTTTATCCAGCAATTCTAAGAGATGTTTCATGTATGCATATGTTTATGGAAGGAATTTGTTGCCAGGGGATAAAAAGCTCCTAAAATCTTTGAGGGTTTTGTGGAAAAAAATCATTGTCGGTAACACATGCAGAGCACTCTTTCTTCATCTTTAATAAATGAAGTCACAAAAATATGTGATTCCTAAGACTTACTGTTTTGTGAATCTTTATATATATGTGTGTGTGTGTGTATATATATATATATATTACCTTTTCAAGGATTTCAGACATGGCACATAATATAGCTAATTAGATTTCCTGCTCAGGAAGCAGACAGCCAGACCACTGCCCTAGGCAGGTAACCTCAGCTGACTGCTTTTCTTCACTCAATTTTTCTGTAGCTAAGATGAGAATTCTCTAACTGAAAAGGTATAATAAACATGCTAGGAAAATGCCAATGAATATTAGTGATAACACAGTGGGTGTTCATCTCAATGCTGACAGCATACATCACAGACGATAGCAGAGGCAAACTTCTTGAATCTATCATGTGAAGATGTAGGTGATAATATAAAAACAAACAAATAAAACAAAACAAAAACTTGCATTTCCTCAAATCATATAGATGTTGCCACAACAGTGGCTACAAAGCTGTGCACAAGTTCCTAGAACTTTTGATCATCTTCCATGCCCACTTATTGCTTGGGAATTGTATTAATAGTCCATATAGGGAATCTTTAAACCATGTACTAAATTATCTTTCTACAATGAAAGAATCCACTTTATGCCAAACCTCCTTTATAAAATACATTGGGGAGGGGGAGAAAAATAGTTATATGGTCAACCTCTGAACAGATCACAAAGTCTTGGAGTAGCCAATTAGAGACCTCTTTCCCTTGATGATATTGGTCCATTAATTATGATGCTTTAATTCGGGCCATTAAAGCATAAACAAATCCATCATGCTGTACTTTCATCTAGCTTACACCTCTATCTTGTTCATCAAACATAGCACAAGGTTTTGACACATATATTGTTGAAATATACACATATATGTTTATATAAGTATATGTATCTTTTCTATGACCAGAATTCTTAGTCTATTAATTTAGTTTTATTTTTAATATTTTAAGAACTTTATTTTCATATTATTGGTCCCCTTCACATATTTAAAAATATTATTCTGAGCATAGTTTCATAGAATTGCCTTTCTGCAAGTGATGTTACCCACTCATGGAAGATGATACTTGATCTAGTAAAGATACAAACTATTAGATAGACAGATTGGCTAAATACTGATTTTGACTTTGAATACTAATAGAATTTTGTTTTGTTTTAAGAGATACTCTTGAGCAAATATTCACACAACTCCTTACCCCAAATTTTATTCCTTGAAAATAGGCAAAATTGATTAATGAATTGATTGCAAGTGAACATGGATGTCACTTTCTCTTTCTTGAATTCATCATTTATAAGAGTAGAAGAAAGAATAGGTGTATTTCAATTTTAGTTTTATGGTACCCAAACTGACTTTTCTATGACCTGTCCTTGATAAGACCAACTGGGTAATAGTGATTAACACACTTCTGTTTCAATGATAACACAATATTCCCTCAATGATAGTTTCTAGAATTTTGGCAAGGACTAAAGTCGATTCCAGCAGAATCCGGTATGAAGACTACTTACTCTGATTCAACATGGTTATTACACTGCATAAGAGAAAATATAGAAATCCTATAGAAGATACTCAGGAATCAAAAAAGTAATAACATTTATTCTCAATGTATGATTCTTTATAAGAGAGTACCTAGGGAAGTAACTCCCCCAAATCAACAAGTCCTTTTTTTTTCTGTCCAAGAAATATAGACATCCAAACTTATAGTTATTACCTGTGATTTTTCTTCACCCCAAAGTAAAAGACAACTGTAGTTTCCAGAAATGTGACCCTCATTCCAGTGAATCTCACTTTATCCCAAAGGAAATCACAAAGGCATCAAGTCTAAAGGTACCACCTTGAAGGACTTGGATTCCTGCTGGAAAGAAGTACCCATAATCAACCACTAGGAAAAAAAAAATGTTGAATAGATATGAATTGAATATGATGCATGGATAGTGAGAAGAAATAGCTAAGAAATAGTAAGAAATATAATAAACAGACTTGGGATGCTTTGTTGCTAGCACTGGCAAGGGGGTGAATGAGGAAAATTTCAAGATTCACCTCCTAGACATCATCATAAAAGCAAAAATGCCCTAGAGAAAAATCCCAAGAGTTCAAGTGAATAACAAAACCCAGCTCTCCCTTTCATTTATTTTTGTAGCATCTGTCCTTTTGAATTAGTATTTCTGCCTGTGGTGTTCTAGTTGAAACAGTGAGTAAGTGTAACAGTTGCTTTTAAAAGGGCTGCTGGTTTGGGGAAAGTAAAAAGCAACATCCTAGTACTGTAGCAACCTTCAAGTACTTAGAGAACAGGAGGTGATGGGAATATTGATGAGAGGACTGGTCAGAATATTCAAAAACATCCTGAAATCAAACTGTATATTGAAAACTTTATCAGGAATTTAAAAATAAAATGTGGGGAAATATTATAAAAATATTTAGAAAATAGGCTTTGGGAAGAAGTGGTATAATATGTATTGGAAAGACAATAGGCCAGATTATATGAAGTCTCATTCCAAGTCTTCTATTAATTAGCTATTGGAAAACTAGGCAAGTCATTTAACTTCTCTGAGTCTCAGTTTCTTCTTGTATTCAGTAATATAGGATCAAAGTCATTAGTTTAGAGACATTAGCTCAATATGTAATTCTACTGTTTATACCCTGTGTTACATTAGTCAAATAATTTGTTCCTTCTGTTTCCTCATTTGTGAAGCAAGAAAATTGTCTTCTCTAAGTTCCTTCCAATTCTAACATTCTATAGTTTTAGAGGTAAATGTAATGATTATTCCTCACCCCAGATCCATTTTTTTCAATCTTCGTGGAATTTATAAAATCTATACTGTTTTTGAAATTTCTCTAAGATTTCTCTAAGAGTTTCCTAATATAGAAACTCCCCTGGGAAATGTATATGGGCAAATTATCTCTTTTGTATAGTTTTAGAGAGCTGCCTAGAACACTGGGAGATTAAATGTCTTGTCCATGGAAACCCAGCTATTATATGTCTGTAGTAGGTTCTTAATAACTCTAAAGCTGGGCTTCTATCTTGATCAAATTACATCTCACTGCCTTCTCCCTCCCATTCATTCATTTATTTATCTATCTATACAAGCCTATGCATTCATACACATGCAAGATGTAATAGGAAACACACACACACACACACACACACACACACACACACCAAATTTCCTTGACATAGACCACCAGGAATTCTATAGTTTCAGAAGATCTTTAGTGTTTAAATTGCTACTATCCTGACTTCCTCAAAGTAACTGCCACCTTTCTTATTCCAGTTGGACAGTGTCACCTCACTAATCCAGGCTGCCAAGAACTTAATGAATGCTGTTGTCCATACTGTGAAAATGTCCTACATTGCCTCCACAAAAATCATCAGGATTCAAAGTTCTACAGGTCCAAGACACCCTGTTGTCATGTGGAGAATGAAGGCTCCTGCAAAAAAGCCCCTAATTAAGAGAGAGAAGCCAGAGGAAGTCTTTGCAGCAGTAAGAAGAGGCTCAACTAAGAAGCAAATCCACCCTGTACAAGTCATGAGTGAATTCAGAGGAAGACAAGTCTATTAACCTGACCTTTCAATCCCAGCTAATCCATTTTATGATCCCTGCTAATTTCACAGCCTTTGTTTTCTACTAGACCACTTCTTTACGGGCACTAATATTTGATGTGTAAACAACAAGTAGCATAGGTCATGTAATGAGTTTGCTGTGCCACTCTGAAAAGCATGGTTTCACACCACACCTCTTATCTGGAAAGAAGTTGTCAAAGTTGGTTAAATTCCTCATCCACACTCCCAAAGACAATCTTATATTCCTCTCTATCCCCACAATCAACAACAACAACAAAAAAATTGGAAGCTCAATTATGTCCTATCTGTCATCATGCATGTCAATAATACCCACTTACTTAAAATGTTGGGATGTCTTAATAGAAGCCATCCTCTTGGTTTTCAATGGAAAAATCAATATAAGAATATTTAGCAAGTGCCTACTGTGCATCAGATACAGTATTATATATCAGGGATACACATCAAACAAACAGTTCCATCATGAAGCCTTTTGTAATCTTTTCTTGGTACCCACCATAGATTCTTACATGCAGTAGACACAATAAAATGCCTGTCAATGAATTGATAGTAATTGATTGTTAATGAATTGATAGTAATTTATTAATAATCTTTTTAACTTTGTCACCTATAATACACTTCCAGACCTGACTTAAGAGTCATGTTTTGTAGAGGTATGTACTCACTGAAGGCAAATTCTACAAGAGTACAGCTTTTAATGGGCTGTGTCACACATAGAAATCTACCAAGATTCAGCAGCCAAATACCTGGCTATTTCAGAAGTTCAGCCTATGATAGTTGGAAGTATTTCACACTTGTAGATGAAATGTTTTTAACCTTCCCTCTTTTCTGATGAATGTGCTGGTGACAATTAGCCCAGGCACAGGCTTCTCAAGTGCTGACTTGGAAAGGTCCATAAAAGCACTTGCTGAAAGGATGGGGCATCACCTATTTAGGGAACCAGGAGAGTACAGTAGGTCAAGAAGGTTCCAATAGCACAAAGAAAATGTTCTCAGTGTAAATTTGAAGTCCTTTTATCAGTCTATAGCAAGTGAGAGAATAGAAGAACTATTGCCTTGAAAACCTCTGGACATTTAGAGGAAAAAGCTAATGTTTTAAAATATTCCATTGAATCCTGAAGGCAAGTTAATAGTAATGGAGCTAGAATGATTTTGATAATTTTCTTTTAATATATATCTTTGCAAAAAAAACAGGGGGCCCTGTTCAAGTATACAGTTGCCAACAACATTTGAATACACTGTTCCCCAAAGTGTCCTTCTGACAATGCTCCTGGATTTCAAATAGGCCATTTTATAGTTTAACCTCAGTATTCTCTTTGCTCAATCTTCAGTGTTTATTCAAAGGCTATGGCTATGTGGTACATGGAAAAGAATACAGAAGCCAGTGGAGACATGGATTCAAATCCCATCTCTGGCACCTCCCAATAACCTATAATAGCCTTAATTTCTTTATATGTAAACTGGGGGCAATAATAGGTATAATGCTTTCAAGCCATATTTGCCTTGGAGATCATATGAGATAATTCAGGTAAAGGATTTTGCAAACATTAAAAGTACTATCAAAGCTTATGTTGTGCTGGGGATGGGTGCTGAACTCAGAAGAGACCTGATTTGAAATCCTATCTCTGACATTTTCTGGTTGTGCAACTATAAACAAAATAATAAATCTCTTCCAGCCTTAATTTCCTTATATATGAAATTGGGCTAATAGTAATGCCTGTAATAACTATCATCCTGGGTTATTGTGAGAAACATTTGATAAAATGCATGTGAAGTGTTTTGCAAATATTAAAGGCTTAAATAAATCTTAACTATTATTAGTACTATTGCTACTACTACCTTTCTTAAGTTTGCTGACTATTCCTTATCATTTTCAATCAAAAAAGTTTCAACCCAACATCCTCCTTTTTAAATCTCTCATATTTTTAAATCTCCCTCTTTCTAGCTTCTCTTTAAAATACTATATATCATTCTTAATTGTTTTAGACTTGAATTTGTGCTTTATTTGAATTTCAAGGCAATGGAGACAAAATGAAGACCACATCTTTCCAATTGTCTTCTGACTTTCAAAGATCATTTTGTTCCAATTTGCTTCGTGAAGAAAACAAAACAAACAAAAAGACACACTTAAAATTTCTGTTGTTAAGTGGAAAGAGTTGTAACCAGTGTTAGAAGATGCTAGTTCAAAATCCTGGCATTTTAATCCCTTGGAACTTTGGGCAAAATTTATCTTTCTGTCATATTCTTGTCCACAGAATGAGGGAGTGCAACTAGATAACATCTAAGATCTTTGCAGCTCAAAATCTATGATTTGGTGTGACTAGAAAGGGTTTATGTTGGAATTGATGCAAATGTTTTTGTGTCAGGAAGTCTAGGGTTCAAGAATCAACTCTGCTACATTGTATTATAACTTTGTGATTCTTGGCAAGTCACTAAACCACTCAGAATTCTAAAGAACTCTTCAAGACTCTGAATTAGAAAGAAAATCCACTTTGGTAGAGAGTTTACTCTTCCTGACATTTGCTGTATCAATATGATAACAGGTACGATATCTCTATGTCTCTGTGTGCTTGTCTCTCTCTCCCTCTCTCTCTCTCATATGTGCAATAAATATATATATATATATATACATACTATTGCTCATTCATATTTGTACATTATATATGTATAGATATGCATGCATGAATGAGCAATAATGATTTCCCTCCAGAATATTACAAAAATCAAAACAAATTCTTTGCCAGGAAAGGTGTTTGGTAAATAGGCAAAATATGCTAATAGTGCATGATTTTAATGAGGAACTTCTCATTCTGAAAAATATAAATCCATTTGACAGCACTACATTATTTGAGTTTCCATGCACAAACCTCCCCTAAAATGTAATAAAAAATCACCACTTGTATTATATGATATATACATATATCATATATATATAAAACAAATATATCATTATATATATAATATAATATATTAATTTCTCAGGCTCTAAACTCTATCCATAATACTGTGTCCTAAATATCTAGGACAGATCCATTCTCCACAATTATAGAACAACAATAATTCAGATGCAGTTGGGATATCTTTGGTTAAATTACATAGATAAATGTATCCAAAATTTCCCATTCTGTGTCTAAGATTCTTTTTTTTTTTAAGGGAATTACAGAATCCTCGAGTAGGAAGAGATCTCAAAAGTTAGTCTAACAAACATTCATTTAACTGATTAAAAATCCATTTTGCAATGAACCTCACATGTTATCACCTGCCTCTTTATTAGAAAATGTGTTTATGAGAGACTAAACTAGAAAGTCTTCATCTTCTTTTCAAAAGAAGATATATTAGGTTCTTGATATGCAAATCAGAAATAAATAGAAACTTATTTCTCGGGTAAATTATTTTGATTAAAATATCCTTATTACAGGTTAGCAGTATAGAATCTTACATTGAGAGGGACCTAAGAAGTATACTAAAATCTATGTGTATTTACTGATTGTTCTACCTTGTGAAAATCTATTCTCCCTGAGTTATTTATTTTCCATTCATAGAGGAGAGTTAGACCGAAAAGTTTTTGAAGTGTTTTATCTCTGAATCTGAAATATGCTTTTTGATAAAGCTCTCCCAAAACAAATAGCAACCACATTAAGATACAATATCAAACTACAATAGAAATATTGTTAAACTTTTGTTTAAGAAGAACAGAGTATTAACTACAGTTAAATAATGGTTATTCAAATCTAAAACAGGGAAACCTCATTACTGATTTATTATTTAGAAATTCAAATTCCTTAGACTTCATACTTTTTTCAGATATGAATTCAGGAACACAATGTTATCTCTGCTTCAAAAATATGGAAAATCTGAGTTTAAAGTACTACCAAATAATCAATTTGACAATAAAAAATCTTTTGCCAGATAGATGTAATTGTGTGTGGGAAGAAGACAATGATAAAATTGAGAGAAAGAGAAATAGCATCTCAAAGACATTTTTGTACTTACTCCAAGAAAAAAATAAATTGACATTTAATTCATAGAAGATTCTGGAAATAATAATAATATCCCTATTTTGATAGACTGTGAACTAAAGAATACAGTGGGAAGAGCTTGAACTAAGATGTCAGAAGGCCTGGGCTATATTTTTGTATTTGGCAAATCACTTACCATCCCTGAACCTCAGTTTCCTCAGCTATAAAATTTAGAGACATTGAAGATTATCTCCTTTCTAGCTTTAATGGCCCTATGTTAGATGGTAAAGTTTCATTATCCCAAATCATTGCTACTTATACAAGCAGTAGGTTCTCAAATCATTGTTATACATTGTGAACAATAAAAGAATGAACAAAGCCATTAAACACTTAAGAGATGTTCTGCTATCTGTAGGGAGAGAGAAGGGGGGGTGGGGAGGGAGAGAAAGGAAGGGAGGGAGAGAGGAAGGGAGAGGGAGAAAGAGCTGGCAGATAGATGTTTCAATAAAGTTGGAGTTGACCATCACTATTACACTATGACTCATTCCAGATTTCTCATCAGCTTCTGGAGCTTCCCATTCCTCCATAGTATACAAATCTATTCTCTCTCCATTTAATATCTACCAATATTCTTGACCTATCCTATACTTTCTCCCCATTCTGCTTCCATTTCCAGTTTCTCTCAATCATATATTATTTTGATACGCATTAATTAATGTTTCACTGTCCATTTTTCTAATCTATTTTAACAAAATCTGTCTACTTCTCTATTAAAATTTCATTCTCACTTCATCTTGTCAGTGATACCTATATATGATGAAATTTACTCCCCTAGAATAAGATATTTAAAGCATAAGGTTGCTCCAAAGATTACATGTTAATAGATAAAAAGTTGATTGAATACCTTAAAGTACAATATTGGTTAATTGCATAGAGGTTTGACCAAATCGAGCTCTAACAACAACAACAACAACAACAACAACAAACAAAGTGGTCACTATGAAACATTTTTCCTGTAAGCACAACAAAGAAAATCAAAAGAAAAAGTTTGTGGCACAGGTAGGAGGGGAGTCAGAGGACAAGGCTAGGAGTGAGAAAGCATTCCAGCCACACGGTCAGCAACATTATTCATGCATCATGGAGGTGGCAGCTGTAGCTGCAACAAAATTAATACTGATAGCTCTCACCACCCAGATATGTTAAAGGAACCGGACACCTGATCATAAAGTATTTGTATACATGTATATGTATCTGTATCCACAAACAGAAACATATATGAACAATATATAACTTCATTATATATAAAATGCATAACATCACTAATTTTTTGTTGTCTTTTTTTTTAATTTTGCGGCTAGATTATCTTTTACTCATGTTCTGTTCTTACAAATGCACAAAGCATATGGCATGCTACAGAGGAATTAAAAAAAAGAAAACCCTTCACCTGCCAAATCCCTCTGAAAGTACTCTAATGTTTTCTGGGGGTTAATTAGGCAGATTTGAAACTATAGTTCATCAGTGTGCATTTTAATTTTTTTAATCCATTCTTGTATTTTAATGTGCTGAAAATGTTTCTATTTCATTGTGCATTGCAATAATATTTGAAATGCTAAATTTTCCCAAACTAAAAACTATTTCAATATCTCTTTAATGTGTGTGTTTTAAGAACTAGGACTTTTGTATGTTTCCTTGGAATAATCTCCATTTTTAAAATGAAGAATTTAAAAAATAAAATTATAGAGAGCAATGAAATATGCTTATATAGCATGAAATTGATCACAACTTTCAGAGAATTAAGTAGTTTCATCTGGAAAATATCTAATATTTCTGACTTATAGTAGTGAATTTGGATGTATATAAGTGACCATTTCTCTCCCCAAATGAATTACTTTCATAGTTATTGGTGATTGTGATCCCCATATCACTGTAAATTCTATACCAGGGTTTGGAGGTTGAATAAGATGACCTTTAAATTTCCTTTCAGTTTTAGAACCATGATCCTATGTTCTTATGAAATGAAGTCATTCACTAAGTTGCATCACTAGCACATAATTAAAAAAACAACAACACTCTCATTATATCAAAGACATACAAAGTCTAAGTACCAAATACTGGAGCCTATCTCTTAAAACTCTCCACCAAAACTTTATTCTAACATTCTCACTTGGGAAATCTAAAAGTTTGTTGGCATCCTGTTAATTTCTCTTAAAGCACATCTTTAAAGGACTAAAAATTTATAGACACATTATTTATTAATATAGTTTTAAAATCTACTTCTTTATTTGGAACAGAGGTGTTTTCCCCCAGATTGCAAAGCTAATGTAAAAATGGCTTTTCATATATGCATTTTGTACATTTTTTTCTTACCATACAGTAATTCTCTATCCTAGGCTAAACAATTGATGATGATGGCATAGTAGGAGTAAATGTATTATTTCCTTCATTCCTCAAATTCTTATTGCTGAATATTGTTTATATTGAAGGTAAATATGTGCAAGCTGAGATGATAACACATCTTAGTGATGTTCCTTCATTCCACTGAATAAAACACTCCTTGAAACACAAAGATCAGTAATACTTTTGACAATGAGGTCTATATGGGAAAACATTTTTTTTTTAGTTTTGATAGTTCCCTCCTTATTTTACCATAAAGGAATATATCTGAGTACCAATATGCATATTTCCTAGAGGAATTTTTATTAATATGATGATAACAACAGTGTATAAAGCACTGGAATTGGAGACAAAGGATCTGAACCTAAATCTTATCTCATATCTCTCTTTAAAATAATTGGATTAGACGAGATGATCTCTACTGTTTTTTCTGGCTCTAAACATTCTGATTCTTTAATTTCATTCACAGAATGTCTTTCTCCTGATCATACAGACTTTCTAAGGTTCTAAAAAAAATCTGACCCACAAAACCCATTTTCTTTTTTCCCCAGAACCTCACGACTCCCCCTATAAATATTTATTTTTCATCTTTAAATATTTTCCTTGATTTCTGTAAGTTTTCCCTCGGTTTCATTGTAAGAAAGATCATACTTACTGGTGTGGCTAAATTTTGCCTAATGTACTTAATATCCTTTGGACTTCTTATATGACATGATTATGAAATACTATTTATGTATTTTAATACCTCTCAAAGAATTCTTTTCAGGGGCATATGTGGCTATGTATGACCCCTTTCCTCATTCCATTGTAATGGTGAAATTTAGGGCTTTTGGGAGAGGTTATAATATTGTAATGGTTAAGAATGTGGCTACAGGATTTATGTAATATTAAACAATGGCCGCCAAGGAATTTACTTATGAAATTCCTAAAAATGAAACACTCAAGTCAGAATGAAGTTTATGGAGGTTTAATCACACTGGGAGTAGGGAAAAGGATAGGGAGAGAAGGAGAGAAGAGAAAAAGGGAAAGGGGCTACTCAACCTCTGACCAAGGCAGAGGGAGTTTTAGGCCCAAAGGCCCAGGTGGAAAGAATCAGTCCTTAACTCAACGTGACCGATCTGAAGGAAAGCTGTCTGCGGGCGTCCTCTCTGTCCAAGCTCCTAACACCAACCCTTCCTAACACCAACTGGCGTCTCCCTCTCCCCACAGGAAGTGCGCGAATTCCAGAGGCTGTTCCCTACCTCACTTCCTGTGTCTCACAAAATCCAATGGTTGGCTCTAGCTTGGCTTAGGACAGCCCAGGTGGGCAGTTAGTTATTTCTGATTTGTCATTGACTAGCACATGCCCGTGTAGTGTGGGTGTGCACAATTTTGGGTGCTAGACCAAGATGGAGACTTTTTAAAATTCACACCATCACTCATGTCTTTTTACAACTTTTGCCACTGATTCGTAAATGATATCCCCAATCTGGGCTGCTTTCCCACTTGTATACCCTTTAGGGCAATGGGGAATGTGCATTATGTCAGTGCCAGCACTAGCTGGGTTAGAAGGGAGTTAAGAGGAAGGTTATTCTAACTGACAACATCCAATTTTCTACAGTCAGAAGAGCTTTCCAAATCCTATTGTTATGAGCCAGAGAGAAAAGAAACTACATTGCTTGAATGGGAATGGAAACCATCACTTCTCTCTTAAAAAAAAAGGCTTTCCTGAGTTCTATAATTCCTTCTCCTTAACATTATGTGTGTGTGTTTGTTTGTTTTTTTTTAACTGCCAAGTATTCCTTCCTTTTTGTTTGGTCTTGAATATCTGTAGGATTTTTAAAACTCTCTTTCAGTAGTTACTTTAATGGACCTGGAACACCTCATTAACCTGGTTTTATATGGGCAACTGAGGATTATTAAGTCCCATGGTGCCACAGTGCTTGTCAATTCAGACTTCCAACTTGTCCCATGTCTAATCCTCTAAGCCTGTAAGATATGCTCATCCACTGAGAGTCCCTCTAGTAAGGACATCTTTCTTCTATTCTAGCCTCAAATGACATTCTACTACTCTATGCTAGTCTCTATATTGAACACTTGGTACAAAACCAAAATTCAAAAGAATACATGTCTACAAGGAAATTCCATTCTCTTGGATATAGAGGTTTCCCTCTCGTTGGAGATCTTCAAAGGCTGAATGATTTCTTTTCAGTGACATTCTAGAGGGAATTCCTGATGAGGTTTGTGTTGACTAGATGACCACTAAGTTTTATTTCTGATCCAGATCTTCTGTGATTCTGCAAGAAATCTAAAATAAAATTCTTATTTGTATAGTAATAATTATTGTTGTTATAAATTATTACAATTAATATAAATATAAGAACAGCATACTGCTCACATTTGAGTTGCAATGGAAAGATTGACAAGTATAGAATTAGTAGAACAATCTTCCTAGTCTCAAAGATTTCAATCTAGACAGTGTCAGTTTGTATTTATCAAGCATTATTAAGTACTTACTAATTATTTGTTATGCCAAATTTTGTGCTAGAACCTATGGATAAAAATATTAAAAATAACTTAAAAAGCAAACATGAATCAGTTCCAACCTTTTTATTTTGAAGATGATAAAAATTCTATGCCACAGAGTTTATGTCCTACCCAAGTTCAGGCAGTCAACAAATAAACTGGGATTTAAATCCAGTTCCCATTTGGCTCAAAAATCCCTGCCTTTTCTGTATGCCATTTTTCAATATTTATTCTTCTACTTACTATTTGTGTGACATTAAGAACATTATATATGTTCCTTGGAATTTAGTTTCCTCATTTATGTAAGGAAAAGTTTGAATTAGAAGGCCCTAAGGACTTTTTTGACCCTAATTTGTTTTACCATGATATTCTAATCTACATATATTTTATAGACCATACACCAAAATATGTACATATATTTATCTGTCCATAGTTAGAAAGTCATTATAGATGCATGTGCATATAAACACAATTTCTCAATCCAAACTTTATCACCACTGTGTCCTGAAAACACATCTTCCCATACAACTTATTTTCCAGTGGGATTCAAATGTGTGTCTAAGCAATCATCTTGCACAATAGAATATTTTCCTTATTCTTTTCCATGAACTTTGTTTTATATAGTCCCTTAAAATCAAATCCCTTTGGATTCAAGTTGCAGTATATTTGTTTGTTATTTTTTTTATTTTTTGCCATTTCTAACAAGTTGCTGAAAACAGTAATATCCATATGTTCTAACCAATTTAGTGCCTAATAGTCAGGGGTGTAAATTCAAATTTGGTTTGGTAAGTTGACTAATTAAATATGAATTAAAACACGGAATGAAATATTTCCAGATGTTCCAGTTCCAAGTTTTATTCATGGCTCCTTTTCCCTTATGAGTCTACAAATGACTGTGCTTTATTTTGGGTACTTTTTTGAGCCACATGTTTCTGAAATTCAAACTTACTGATATCTCTAGAGAGGTAGAAAGCATTGCAATTAAAGAAATGGAGTAGATTTGAACTTAAGAAAAATTTGAAGAAATGAAAGTATATAATGTAGAACCATTCTATATAACATGATACCATCTCAAGGGCTGAGATGACAATTAACTGAAATAAAGTGACAATCATAAATCTAGCATGAATCTCTCAGTCCTTATTCCTTGCAGCAAAGGGGAAAGGGAACTGATTGAAGAGACTATCAGGGTAATAGAGCCATTCAAAGTTCCAATGGTGTAGCTTCAGTGAAGAGCCCTTGTGAATCTCATTCAGGTTTATTATTCAAGTTGATTTTATCAATCAATGAGTAAGAATGATTTATCTAGCACTAGGAATATAAGTTAGCTCAGACTTTTGTGACATTTAATGTGACTGTGGAAATTATCCTTGTCTGAGACTCAGCATTCAAATGTAATTAACTGATTTCCCAAAAGGATTTTTTTGTTGTTAATAATAAAGAACACAGGATTTCAGATTCTCAGTTTATTCAGTTACATTATAGTTAGTATATAATTCCATACTCATTTTTTATGTTACATGGGATTGTAGAAGATACTTTCCCCATATTCATCTTTTATCATTCTGTTTCAAAAATAATTTGTCTCTTCTTCCATCCATAAATCAGGAATTTAAATATGAAAACGCCAAGTTTTCAAACTCAAAAAAATAGTGCATATATATTAAATTCAGAAATTTTGGGTAAAAGTGGGGAAAAAAGTGATGATAGATAGATCAGGGAAGCTACATGGCACAGGATATGCATGACCAGACTTGGAGTGAGGATAAACTGAAGTTCAAATCCAGCCTCAAATGTTTATTCTCTGTGACCCTGAGCAAGTCATACCTTATGTTGGCCTTTTTGTTCCCATATATATATATATATATATATATATATATATATATATATATATATATATATATATATATATATATATATATATATATTGGGAGAAATGATAATATCTGCTTCCCAATGTTGTAAATATCAAATGACATAATAATAATGAAATGTCTGGCACCTAGAAAACAACAAAAGTTAGCTATTTTTATTAGCTATTATAGATCAATGAAATAAATTAGATAACAGATTCAGGGGGAAACAGTAGAAATATTTGATAAGGTTGAAAACATAAATTACCTGGAAAAAATTGATAAAATACATCTGGGAAAACTAGAAATCAGTCTGACAAAAATCAGATTGAGACAAACATGTTGCATCATATTTCCCAGTACATTTTAAATGTATATGTGGCCTCAATATTAAAGAGTATAAAGAGTATAAAAATGATGAAAAAGACATTATAAAATATGGGTTTATGATCATGAGTAAGATATGTATTTTAATCTAATAAGAGATAGAACCAGTTACCAAAGATAACAATAATAACTTTGGTTGCTTAATAATGAAAAAACACAAGTCAAAATAATAATAATAATACATCTACCAAAATAAGTGATTGAATGGAAAAAAAAAATATCTTCATCAAATTTCTCTTATATCAGCTTGTATCCAAAAACTAGATAGATCATAAGATAGATGGATAGATAGATAGACAGGCAGAAAGATAAAGGAGTATCTAGCTAAATAGATAATTATATTGGGGCATCTAGGTGGCCCAGTGAAAATCATGTCAGCTCTTGAGGCAATTTTTTTTTTCTTCTTTAGTATAAATGTGGCCTCAGACACTTAGTAGTTGTGTGACCCTGGATGGACAAGTTACTTTGCCTCAGTTTCCTCATCTGTAAAATGATCTAGAGAAAGAAATGGTAAAGCATTCCAGTTTATTTGCTTGGAAAACCCCAAAGAGGGATATGAAGTTTGGGATGACTGAAATGATGGAAAAATATCAAAATAGATATATAGTTATGGATAGATATAGAAGTCTATTTATCTAAATAGAAAATAGATTTAAAGATACTGATATAGATACAAACATATATCACTATATATTTATAGCTTTAAATAGATATGATATAAACAAATTTTTATACATATAGACAAATGTCTATATATGTCTATATTGAGAAACATTTATTAGTTTGTAGATATTATTATGGGATAAAAACAATTTTCAAAAAGAACTTCAAAGTATTCACAAGTTCCTAATATAATCTAAATCATTAATAAAGAAAGAAATATACATATCAAACATCCCTGAGGTTTCATCTTACACCCTGAAATTTGTCAAAAATGATTACAGTCAATTTTGAAGGGTTTGTAGAAGGATAGATATACTGAGACATCGTTGATGGAGTTGTTAAATGGGATAACCATTTTGAGAAGCAATTTATCCTGTGCAAATACATTATATAATCATAACTGTAACAGTCCACACCTGTGTATACACAGGGGAAATAATTAATCTGTAAGGATTGTCTTAGGAAAGCACATGCTCAGTCCTGTGCATGGCAAGAAAAGCATTGACCTTTGAATCCAGCATTCCTAAGATTTAGGCAGGAACTCAGGTTTCTTTGTGCTCACCTGGCTGGGACAATCAATGCCTCTTCCGTGTCATACTATACAACTGAACCAATGGCAATCCACTGTGTCTTCATTAATATGTATTATGTACATTTGCATCTCAATGCCAATAAATAGGAGCAGCACACAGCAAGCTAGCCCTTTTATTATCTTTTCACCTGTCTCTCTCCTTCCTGGAGATTAGCCTCTGGCCCAGAACAGCTTTCTCATGGAATTTCCTTTATCTCTTTGAAACAGCTTTCCTTCTTAATTTCCTATCCTCTAGCCTGAGTGGTCCATGCTTAGAGGCCTGGCTCTAAGGTATTGGTGGCTTTTCTCTCAGCTGATTTCAATACTCATTGCTATCTCCCATGGTGTTGATTTAAAGTTACCTAACTGTCTCATGTCCTTGTGAAGTTAGTTTGCTGAAGCTTGATCTGTGCAGCTCGATTATTACAAATATTGCGTGGGTGTCTGCCTCCTTTATATCCATCCCTTTGGCTCCAGCCCTTTCCCCCAAGATCAACCTTCTATCTTTCCTTTCTTGTGAGGGCTGCTGGTCAGCACCTCACAATAACTTTTGAATCAGAAACTTTGTTGCTGACCTTATATCCCAAGGAAGTCATTTGGAAGAAGAGAATCCCCATATACTCCAAAATCCTTATAGTAGAACTTTTTGTTATAGCTAAGAATTGGAAACTAAAGAGATGCCAATCAATTGATGAAGGGCTAAACCAATTGTGATAACTTAATGTAATAGAATATTACTGTTCTTGAACTGAGATTTCTGTTGAATACAAAGATTCTTGGGAAGATCTCTATGAACTGATGCAGAGTTATATGAGCAGAGGCAAGAAATGATATATGCAGTAATTTCAGTAATGTAAATGTGAAGAATTACATATCAAAAATCAACAACATATGTAGCAGAATTATAAAGATCAAGTGAGACTTGAACTAAGAGATAGGAAAAGATATCCCAACCCATACCATGTACACATTGAACATATTTTAAGATTTTATCAATGTAGCAAATAATTGTGTTTGAATTATTAAAATCCTATTTTTCATATGGTGGGAGAAAAGGGGTAAGTCCAGTGATATGAGAAACAGAAAGTATCAGTAAAAAGTATTTTTAAAAGTGCATAGTGTTCAATGAATGGACTTTGCTTTTACCTATCCAAGTAATTCTAATAAAAATACTAAGGTCCTGAGTCCTCTAACTTTAACTCTCACACAATTAAGATCATCTCCACTGCCAAAATGCTCATATTCTAATTGGGGAAGACAACCCATAGAGAAGCTAGAAAGGAGAGAAGGGCATATGGAAAAAGCAGTACAGTGTGCCAAGAAGTAGCATGTATAACTGATATTATGGAAGATAAGGTACACACTTAGCTATTTGTTCCTGGAATTTCAGAGGTAAGAGACAAAATTTCACTGTTGTGGGAAAACATGTGTAGAGCAGAGACGTCATAATCTTGAGGTAAGAGCAAACTACCTTTTGACTTGAAACAATGCTCTTGAACTATACTCCTAATGTTATGGGGTATGTATGGGTACCCCTGGGGTTCAGGAAGGATACCTTTTGCAAGAATGCAAGACTCCAAAACTTAGCTTAAAAACAAAAAGAGAAATTTGTTAATTTAGAAAGTGATGTTGAGAATGGCCAGGAGGATAGCAAGGTGGGACAACAAGATGGGGAGCAGTTCCTGGGAGGACAGCATGAAAGGAAAGGCTGTTCCCCATGGGGACAGCATGGGTGGAAAGGCTTTCCCCTGACGACATCAGTTCTGGGGATTTTATACTCTTTAGATGCTATGTCCTGGTGTGGACATGACCTAGAATGCTAGTCACTCAGGCATTTGGTGGGGTGGGGTGGTCATCTGACTGGGGTCTGCCTGGAGGCATAAAGATTCATCTCTCTGTCCATCTTAAATCTAGAGGACAATCAAGGAGGATAAACATCTCAGGACCCTAGGGGGGTCATTGGGTGTTTCTAGGTTAAGAGTCAGAGGATGCCAAGGCAAGGGAGTTTCCCTGATAATAGTTTGCCTGGGTTTCTGGGGTACAGTGCCCATGTCACTAAGGCATTGAAATGCAAAATATTATATGGTTTGGATATTGAAATGGCATGAAACAAGAATGTCAAGAAGGCCAAGGTGAGTAAGATCATTAGTCTATTACCAACTAATAATATTGAGGAAATCATCATAGATCTTTCTTTCTCCAGGTTCTATCCCCATTCTTCTCCCACAATTATTTCTCCATTTTCCTATGGAAGAATTATTCTAGGCCACCTTACTGTTCACTTTAGAAAGAACAAAAACAGAACCTGCCTTCAGCTGCTAAATGATGTAGATATTCATGATTCTTTAACCCAGAGGGGGAAAATGTTTTGCAAACTTGAATGTCCCTCTGATTCAGATTCTTATAAAACAAAACTCAAATGTCATTTCCTCTCCAAAGTCTTCCCTGAGATGCAAAAGGTCAAAATAATTCTCCTTCTGCAAATATCCCAAAGAACTTTGCCTGCCCCTCTCTTTATGTTTATCTCACTAGCCCATCTATTATATTTGAAAAAGCAAGAAAAAGAATAGACTGTACTTATGTCCTTTTTTGTCTGGTTTATTAGACTTGTAGAAAAGCACCACAGCATATTGGAAAGAATTATGGACTCATAGTCAGGAAGAATTAGGTTCAAAGCTTGCTTCTGATACATACTGTGTGACTGTAGCTAAGTAATTTGACTTCATTGTTAACCTCACTGGGACTTCTTTGTCATCATTCAAAAGAAACCATTTTCCCTAAAATTACCAACATCTTAATTGTCAAAATTAATGGTCCTTTTTAGAACTCATATTTTTTGTGTCCAGCATTTGACATTGTTGACCACTATCTCCATTCTCTCCTCTGGGTTTTTAATAACAGTTCTCTTCCCTAGCTCTCTGGTTATCTATGTAATTACTCCTAACTCTCCTTGGATGCTTAAATATCTATATATAATAACCCTTATTTTTAGTGTACCCAAAGTTCTACTCTAGGAAGTTCCCATCCTTCCCTTTCCCCTTTTTTCCCTATCACTGTCTCACAGCTTCCATGGCTTTAATTGTCATCTAGGTCAATGATATAGAAATATTTGATATCTCTCTATACAGTCTGAGTCTTTCCTCTTTCTAGAAAGTCTTAATTCTTATATCAAGTTCTCACTGAGAATTTTAAAATTAGATTTCCTACAGACAGATCAACTTCAGCATTTTCAAAACAGTTCATTTTTTCCTTCCAAAACCATCCCCTCTTTCTAACTTTCCTATTTCTATCAGTGTTATCAGATTCCCGGGTTCATAACCTTTTGTTCTCTGCCTACTTCACCCCTCAAAGTCTATTTGCTGCAATGTCTTGCCTAGTTTAGTTCCAGATCACTCACATCTGAATCCTGTTCTCCATTCACACAGCTGTCACCTGATTTTCAGCCCTCACACATTTTCCCCATTGTTTCCTATCTGCTCCCCTTGCCTCATCTCCCCACATGCCAGTACATAGTGCTATCAAAACAGGTTTCCAAGACTGGTGAGAGGAAGAAAGGAAACAGAAATGACCTTAGACCAAAACTAGAAGCCAGGAGGTCCTCCTCCCCAACTCATATATTTATACCAGTTTAACTGAATGTCCTATTTGCTCCAACTTTCTTATTAATCTCCATTCAACTAGTATGATAATTTATTGGCTAACCTTTATGGAAAGTTAATAATAAAATATCCCCCTTTTTTACCTTCAAAACAAACTTTTGATTTTAAAGGTCAAATTGTTTGATTTTAGACTGAAATTACTAATTGGCTCCCCCACCACCACCACCCCAGGCAGAGGCCATGGGTGGAGGACCCTTTCTTTTTCTCTATATCTTTTGTCTTTGGGAAGGACCTGAGGAATGGAGAAAAGTTTTGTTTTATCTGCAAGCAAGGATTCTCTTAGCTAGTGTTCCTGCTGAGAAACAGTACCTGTAAGGAAAAGTGCATTTATGCTATGTAGACATTTTACTCCTGGCATCCAGGAGATCTCCCACTTGTCTGAATTGAAGTGCACACCCTCCAATCAGAGGGGCTCAAGAAAGGGACATCACAAGGTGCACAAATTGATGGCGGGGACAGGTGGTCATTTTAATTTTTTTTTAATTTTCTTGGAACCAGAGACTTAAGAGGGTGATAGGGGTAGCTCTGGACTGCCACAGCCTGCTCCTGGAGGGAGCAGCAAGCCACACAGTTCCTCCTTTTCTTTCTCTCCCTTTCTCTGGCCCACTTTTTGCTACTTAATGAATAATTATAAAATTAAGATACAGTCTACAGAGGATTTTAACCACAACACCCTGCCAAGTGTCCCTCCCCCTTATCTGAATGTAATTCTGATGCAAAGCCAGTCTTATGTAAAATCCTGGTCAAAATACTTTACACTTAGCCTAAGGTCTATGATTGGAATTTATTTGTTCATTTAATCACTTAATTAAGTGGAGTTTTTTTTTTTTTTAATGAATCAATCACCCCCTCCTTTACACACACACCAAAAAGGCTGAAAAGCCAAGCCAAGAAGAACCATTAGTCTTTTCTTTAAGGTCCCCTTCTTGCTAGAGAGATATTAGCCTTTTTCAGTCATTATTCCATGCTCACTATATGTCAAGGTCTTTGTCAGTCACTGAGGCTGTGAATAAAAAAGAAAGTAAAGATAGTTCTTTCCCTCAGGGAGATTACATTCAATTAGGGGGGAGAAAACAACACATAGTAGTATTGGTGCCCAGGAATGAATATTTCCCTCTGTATTCTTGCAGGCATTCTCCTGGTTTGAGTTAAACCATTACAGCTGTTAGCCAAAAGCTGAGGGTAAGGAGGCTTTTCCCATCCCCTAATTCCTTAAAGCCTAAGAAAAATGTCCATCTGGGAGAGTGTAGAAACTTATTCAATGCTATTAGTACTATTCCTATATTGTTATTTTTAAATGAACTAAATTAGTTTCTAGTTGTGCAGATAAACTCAGGGATTTTGAACATAAATGCCACCTAAATAATGTAAAAAATGAATGGAATAATCATTAGTCCATGAACTATGTGCCAAGGTCTTTGGCAGGAAAAAGTGAAACTAGTCCTTTCCCTCAAGGAGATTACATTCCAATAGGAAAAACAACCTAGAGTAGTAGTGGTACCCAGCAATAAATATTTTCTTTTGGATGTTTACAGGCATTGTATCATAATAAAGTACATTTTGGAGTCCCAACTCCTCATTTTATAGATGAGGAAACTAATGAGGGCAAGAGCAAAATGATTTTCCTAAGGTCCTCTAAGTATTAAGTAGCTGCAACAAGATACAATCCAGAAGTTCCACCCTAAAACTCTATCCTAATTCCCACTTTACTATGATGACTCCCTTTGGAGCCCCAAATCTTCCCATAAAGGCTAAGAAAAACCCACAATTGAGACCAAGAATACAAAGAACCGAATTTTCTGTGTAACTATATCTACCTGTCATGGGCATGGTACCCCCAGAAACTCAGGCAAACTATTATCAGGAAAATTCCTTTGCTCCCTGACACCCTCAGACTCCCAAGGCAAAACATCTGACCTGAGAGGATTATCCTCCTTTCATTGTCCCATTGATTTGAGTGGACAAAGACACACCTCATCCATCAGTCCTCCAAATCAGGAAAACCTCCTCCCCAACCCCTAGCCCCAGAGTCCTGTCCTCATTGCTATAAAAGAATGTAAAACCTCATAATGGAGGCATTCTGGGAGCAACCTCCCGGGTTGCTCCATTAAGTTTCCGAGTCTTGCATGCTTGCAAAAAGCATCCTTCCCAAACCCCAGGGGTTCATCTCTGCACCCCATGACATACCTATCTATATATTTGTATATCTATGTATCTCTTTCTCTCTTTCTTGCTCTGTGTGTATGTATATATGTATATGTATAACTATGTAAGTTATCTACATATTACTGTGATTATAATTCACAATTATATATTATACATACATATATTAGTTCTATAATATTAATTCATTAATAATGCAGATCAGATTTGTGTTATGACCATATACACATATAATACACACAGATATATATTATATATACACTTATACATATGCATATACATATATGGTGTGAGATTTAAAATAGTTTTGAGTGTTAAATAGTTGTAGATAAGAGAGTGGGAGCCATAAACTGTGATAATTAAAATGTTTGGGAGCAAGGGAATTATATATATATATATATAACAATTATGACCACTGAAATATGTTTTCTACTGTGTCTTGGATTTATATAAATATAAGATGGTCACCAGGGAATATATTCCCAATTTATGAATATGCCCAAGCCAACTGGGTTTTATAGAGAAATTTAATTTGTAATACACTGATTAATCAATAGAAAAAGAGAGAAAGGAAGAAAGGAATAAGAATGAATAAACCAGTCAGTTGGTTTTATCACTCACCCAAGATCTCTCTAGGTAAGGCTTCTCATGCCAACCTCAGGCTCCACCTTCAAGAGAGCCTCCTTTCAAGAAATGTTTCCAGAGAATTCTTCTCCTTCAGAGCCAGCCCAGAGGACCTCCTGGTCCTCCCACAGAGCTACCTCCTCAGTGCTCCTTCAGAGCCACCTCGCTCAGAGCAAAACCTCCTCTGGCACTTCCCCCTGTCCTCAGACCCTGCTATCTTTAAGGAAACCATCTAAGTCCCCCCCCCCTCAGTTCTCACATCTACCAATCACTGTCAATGTCTCCCCTGTGCCAATGGTGGCTCTAGCTTAACCCAGGACTGCCCAGAGGTCTGCCCTCCTTTACACATGTCTGTTGAAGGTCATATTCTCAAATAATTAAATTTTGATCTATGCTGCAGCCCTTCCTAAATCCTGTTAGGCTGAGTAGGGTGGAGATTGTAAGTTCCAAGACCTGGTTCTGTCATTCCAAGTATCTCTATTGTATCAATTCTAAAATCAAACATGACTCAAAGAACTTCCTGTTCTATGCTTAAGCATAGGTCAAAGCCCTTTCCATTGTTCAGCAAAAGGTTTCTGTCCTAAAGCAGTCCCAAGTAGGGAGGAGAAGGATCCTCCCATGCCAAGGGGGTTCACATTCCAATAGAGTTCTTACTATCAGTAGGAAATCTTTTCCAGTATGAGATTTCCCAATCGGGAAATTTCCAACATTCATAAGTTTTAGAAATTTTAAGGTTTACAATGGACTGTCTGTAAATATGTTATATATATACATATTTTGCATATAGATATGCATAAGAGTTTAAATTTATTCTGCTGCATTATTAACATTTTTTATCAAGTTCTTAAGTCTAGACAACCAACAGAATGATAAATAAACTGCTTATTTGTGGCATTTGCCAATTTCTTAGATATAAATCTTCATTTTAAAAATTTAACAACTGGCTCTTGGGAGCTAATAGTGATATGTGAGATTTAAAATGGTTGAGGTCTTAAAGTGTAGTGATTAAAATTAGTGGAAGATATAAATTGTGATAGATATAAGAGAGGGTGAGTAAATTTGACCGCAGAAATATGTTTCGCTACAGTGTCTTGGGTTTAAAATCAAATATAAGGTGGTCGCCAGGGAAATATTCCCAATTATTCAAATACCCAAGTCAATTGGGTTTTATAGAGATTTTAATTAACAATACAATGAGTAATCAAAGAGAGAGAGAGAGAGTAAGAAAGGAATAAGTATGAAGGTCCTCAAGCCAATATGGCCTAGACCTGAGTCTTAAAAGAGAAATCAGTCAGTTTTTTAACACTCACCTCAAGGTCTGACTAAACAAGGATACTAGTGACACCAGGCCAGTATCCTCCCTCAAAGAGTCTTCCAGCCAGAGATTGCTTCAAAGGGCCTCTCTCAAGAGCCTCCAGAGCTCCTACCCCAGAGGGACAGAGCCCCTCAGAGGAGCTCCTCAAGGAGCTCTCCTTCAGAATGAGAGTCAGAAATAGTGATCCTCTTGCTCTTCTCTGAGCTCTTATTTTTAAGGGCAAAATCTCCTCTGTCACCTCCCCTAAGTCCTTACATCTACCAATCACTGTAGATGTTTTAAAGGACCACCCATTTTGAATTCACAGCTGAGTAGTTTTAATCTCTTTAGTAAAGCAAGAAAAAATGCTGCTGTGTCAACAAATTTCATTAAGAAAAAACCTCTAAATAAGTTATCACCCTTTTAGGTTTAAGTAGTTTACAAGTTTCCCCACCTTTATAGGTACTTAGTATTCCATTGTATTAATTCTAAAACAGTCATGACTCAAAGAACTTCCTGTCCCTTCCATAAGCATGGATCAAAGTACTTTCATTGTTCAGCAAGGAGTTTTCTGTCCTAAAGCAGTCTTAAGTAGGGTGGAGCAGGGACACTCCCATAGCTAGGAGCCCCCATACTCAAGTAGAGTTCTCACCATTTGCTAGGGAATTTTTTTAAGTAGAAGATTCCCCAATGCGGGAAACCCCTAACATTCATAAGTCTGAGAAATTTTGAGGTTTACAGATATGAGGGTACAGACTTCCCCTAGACACACCAAAACCAAGATTGTGTCCCAATCAGGGAGTACCTAAAAGATTCCTTTTGCCCTTGTATTCCTACAGTGCTAGGAAAGGTGACTTTGAGCTCATCTGGCCTCTCCCTTCATTCTTGGTGAGCACTGATAGAGGCCTCCAAACTTGCTCCTGATAAGCATGTATTGTCTATCTCAGATATCTGATTATCCTCTAAACTGAACAGTTCATCCCTTTTGACTTTGAGGCATAAGACATAACCACATGACCCATCTCAGGTTCCAGAGACAATGTAACACACCATCATCATCCTCTCTCCAGTCAAGAAGGTCCTATTGTCAAAAGAGTATAAAACTCCTCAATCTGAACTCCTTAAAAGAGGCAGTGTTCCTCCTGGACAATGTCTACTGGCCTTTCAACACGACTTCCAAATTAATAAATTTCTCCTCTAACTTTTCAGCTCAGTTTTGGAATCTTGCATTCTTGCAAAGGGTAACCTATCCCAAATGTGGGGTTTCACCTCAAAGCTCTCCCACAACAGCAGGATCAAGGTCCAGGACACTCCTTATCTGAGTCATCACAGACCTCTAGTGCATTGGGATGAAAAATGCCTCAGAAGCCAGAAAGATAAAACTTTTTAAGTTTTATTTTTTTACCCCTGAAGTTCTTACTGTTTGAGGATATAAATATAAAATGAAATATCTCTGAATTCCAACTGATTCTTTTAAAAACTCTGTACTCTTTCAAAATCCATAACTTGATTTTTCTACTAAGTCTATCTAATGTCAGGCACTCTTATGTTGGGATTTTTTTAGGTAATGAAAAATAGGACACTGAGTGGAATAAAAAAAAAGAATACAAAATGCTGCTGGTCAGAAACTAGACATTAATGATGACTGGAAAACACATAGACATTCCTGAAAATTTCTAGCTCATTGACAGTTCTCTAAATTCTGTCATGTACACAGCACTTCATTGTATACAAAGTGTTTTATGTACATTATCTCATTTGAATCTTGCAAATAACCTATGAGGGAGTTATTAGGGTCATCATCTCTAGTTTTCTGATGATAAAAGTGAGGTTTAGGATGGAGAAATGACTTAATAACTTCAAAATAATAAATGCCCAATGTCCAACCTAGGTATACCTACTTATACTCTATTCCTAGAATTATACTGATTTCTAGAAACTTCAAATATAATTCTAAAAGTAGCCTTAAATTTATGGGCCCTAAATTATTCTATGAATACTATATAATTAGGTTATTTCTTCTGCTATATGCTATTGCTACTTCAAGATGGAAGTTACATAGGTTTCTTGACTCCTAGAATTAGAAAACAAAAACAAAAAAAGTCAAAGTATATACTCCTCAACTGACTGAAAAAGAATTAGAATCAACTCCAATTAGAGAACATCCTAAATAAATCACTGTTCCCTTTTATTCTGTGCTCTAGAGAGGAGGGAATCAAAATATTAGAATCCTCATGTGTTTAAATGAGAAATCCCCTACCCCCCCTTTATCATATGATTATTTCCTTAGTAGCAGGAGTTGATTTACTCAAATTGTAGTTTTAGCATAAACAATGTTAGCATAAGTTTTAAGATATATATTAGCATTTGTAAAAATTAAATTTAACTCTCTCCTGATTATAACAATGAAATTAAATCCCCCCTGATTGTGAAGATCAAATTGTAACCCCTGACTATTTTTAGAACTCCCTAATTAAAAATGAGTGTGGAGATCTGCCCATTTTAGATCTAATCACCAAAAATATGAACATCCCATTTAATCATTGAGTGGAAGGTCTGTGACCCATGTTGGCAATAGTGGGTGATGAATCAGAATCGACTGACTACCTTCTGGGCATTCCTAGAGCAGAGTGTCAACTGTGATTGGTAGAAGTAAAATTAGGGGAAGACATAGGAAGTGATGCAATAGAAAATGACTTTAAAATGGAGTGACAACTTCTTGAAGAAGACGAAATTCTTCATGCTTTCAAGTTGAGGCTGGTGAAGAGGGGCAGAAGGATCTGCTGACTGGACCTGAGACCCTGTTCCTGACTGAACTGACATGTGGTAAAAGCTTACTCTTAACTGCTGTTTTTTCTCTGAAGAGACCGGCCTCAGGAAAGACTTCTCTTGAGAAACTTCCCAGGTCCTCAGCTTTGCCAAGGCTGGATGAAACTAACTCTCCCTGCTGAGGTGGTGGTGGGGGGGTAGAAATAAATTATTTAGTGCTTAGGCTAGATATCTTACCTTATCCTCTCTCTGATGTCTTACTTTACTCATTCTACATTTTGTAAATAAATTGTAAATAAAATCTCTTTGGAATTAATTAAATTCCTGGTGACCACACTCTTAAATAATCAAGTCCAACCCTTTTAAAATTAAACCCATTGCCCCCTTATACATTGTATCTAGTATCTAGTGAAGTGGGGCCTTGAATTTGACTCAAGTACCAGAGAGTTTGCTATACTTAAGCATCTTGACCTTCAGCCTGAAACAACAAGCACCTCTGGTCCTTTTTAGCTTCAAGATCACCCCACCTGTGTTCTATATCAAATATCACTTCTCCTTTTGTATTATATTTTGCTTAGTAGCTTGCTGATTCTTAGGAGTCCTGACTGCTCAAGCACAAAGACTAGGAATGATGCTATTTGTTTATAACTCAACTGGTTTCTGAGTATATAAATTGTGACAAGCCTTCTGGGCATAAAAAAGGCCATCTCCTGAGGCTCAAAGTCTTTAGTCTTGACAAGAGTCTGACTTTTTCTCTAAATAAATTTATTTCTTTTTGGCTTGGAGACTTTGATTCACTCAATTGCATCTTGGCATATACATTTTTGCTACATAAGACAAACATCATTAATTCCTGCTTACTACAACTAGTATAGCCTAAGTAATGTTTTGAGATTCTATTCAGTCTCCTTCTCTTGAAAACCCTATGTTTGTCCCCAAATTACTTCAAGTACTATAGTACCAAGAAGTAATATACTTCTTCCATTCTCAGATGTATAATAGTATATCTAAAATCTAAGAATACTCTTCATCTTTTCCAAGGCACAGTTTACTTTGGAATTAATGAAGTCCTGCTTTGTTAGATACAAAGTTTTCACATGAATCCAGTCGCATAATTCTTTTAGTACTACTTTCTAATACATTCTGTTGAGAAAACGTGATATTATATTTATTAACATGATTATGTGAGAATATATTTTATTCTCATAATATGAGTTCACAAACATATTATATACATATACATATAAACACATGTACGTATAAGTTTATATACACACAAACATACACACATGTATAGGTATATACACACACCCTGTTCTCAAGGCAGAGGAGAGAAGGGGTAGGAAATGGGTCTTAAATAGCTTCCCCAGGATCACACAGGAAGTGTCTGAGTGAAATTTGAACCAAGGACTAGTTCTCAGTTCACTGAGCTACTTAGGTGTCCCTTGGCACACAATTTGTAAAGATGATTTTTTAAAACAAATTTCCCAATACTTAGGGAAATCTAAAACATACTGGAGGTCACCAAATGAAAAATGGAAATTACTGTTATCACTGATGAAATGTTTATATAGATAACTTCTGATCACTGTTTCTATATATAACACAAAACATACTATGTAATATGTTGCAAAAGAAAAGAAGACTAGAGAGAGCACTTGTTCAGGAACCTCAAACAGGGAAGAAAAAAGATAAATAACCAATATGTTATCTATCTATCTATCTATCTATCTATCTATCTCTCTATCTATCTATCTATCTATCTGTCTGTCTGTCTGTCTGTCTATATCTCTCTATCTATATCTATCAATATCTTCATGATGCTTTTTTAAAATCTATAAATGAAGGTGATCATGATAGTGCCATTCCAGGATTTTTTAAAAACTCTTACCTTCTCTCTTAAAATCAATACTATTGGGGACAGCTGGGTAGCTCAATGGATTGAGAGTCAGGCCTAAAGATGGTAGGTCCTAGATTCAAATCTGGCCTCATATATTTCCTGGCTATGTGACCCTGGGCAAGTCACTTGACTCCCAGTATGATTCCAAGACAGAAGGTAAGGCTTTATTTTTTTAAAATCAATACTGTTTATTGATTCTAAGGCAGAAGATTGATAAGGGATAGACAATGGGGGATAACTGACTTGTCCAAGGTCACACAACTAGGAATTGTCTAAAGTTATGTTTGAATCCAGGATCTCCTATCTCTCAGCCTGGCTCTCAATCCACTAAGGCACCTAACTGCCTCATAGTTTTTCTTATGAAATAATTTTCTTAGCCCCTACATTGTAAAATTTGTAATGAATTTTTCAGTTCTAATATTCTCTAGAATTTCTAGAAATGTGTAAAAAATCCACTTTGTTCAAAATAAAAATTTAAAAAATATTCCCTTCTTAGTTCCAGCCTCAGTCCTTTTATTTGAGACTTAATCACAATTTTCAGAGGCAGATAATTTTTTTTGTATTAAAGAGAACATGTATTGAACAAAGGGATTTAAAAAAAAACACTTTGTACTTTAATCTTTAGATAATTACTCCAACTTTTTTCCCTTGAGTGTTCAAAAGTAGTTTTTGGGTTGTTCCCAAGAGCTTGATGGAATTGTTTTTTAAATAGAATCTATTCAATATCTTTAATTCTGACATCCTCAGTTGATTTTAGTAATGCTGCCTGGTCATAGAATCACAGATGTTGAAACAGAGCTCAGAGGATATTTCCATTTAATCACATTTATATCTAAAAAAAAAGACCTCTCCATCCATTCACTGATCCGGGGCCTATCCAGTCTGTTTTTCAGACCTGTAGTGAGTAAAGTTGGGACTAATGACCTTCCAAGGAAGTCCATTAAAGTTTTGGATGGTTCTTATAAGTAGGAAACTTTTCCTTTCTTCCATCCAATATTCAGTTGAAATATGTTCAATTTTTATTGATAAATCAGTTCTAAAAATATAATTAAGAAGGTTAGAGTATATTCATGGTCAGCATCAAACTATTCTTAAGAAAACAGAGTATCAGATATCCTTCAAAGTTTGTCATATATGCAATGATAGAGTACTTACTCTCTAACCTTAGGCTACTTATTTACTCTTTTTCAATGCCTTAGACAAGTCAAGAGGCATTCAGTAAGTATGTACTTCATAACAGGCACTGTGTTAATCCCCAGGGATATAAGAAAAAGACTTAAAAATTGGTCTTTCTTGCCAATATTTCACAGTTGAATAGAGGTCACCACATATACACAAGATAAAAAGATAAAAAATGTATATTATATAGGGGAACACAACAGGAAAGTGGGATCAGGAAAGACTTCTTCCAAAAAATCAAATCTTTATAGAGGACCTGAAGGAAATCAATGAAGCAATGAGATGGAAATGATGAAGGAAATGATTCCAGGGATAGAGAATGACCAGTCAGGGAAATATACAAAATTGAAAGATGGTATGCCTTAGCTTCTTTATGGGATACACACCCATATTTTGTGTGTGCTTGTGTGTGTGTATATTTTAATCAATAGCATAACTTCAATTTAAGTAATATAAGACATTACTTTTCATTTTCTATATGAAGAAATGGAAGCTCAGAGACATTAAGTCATCTATCCACAGCACAGTCTTGGAGACAATATTTAATATTATATTACTCCTGATTCCAAGTCTAATATTCCTTCTCCTTTACCAGGCTGTCTCTCTAACTCACCATGATATAATATGATATTTTAAAAGATTAAAATAATATACAAGATAAAAAGTGTTTTGAAACCTCAGAATTATTGGATGTTAAGAAAGTTATTAATGATGTATCTGAGGAAAGAAATAAATCAAAGCTTCTCCTCTCTCTCTATCTTCTAATCTCTCATAAGTATCACCTAGATTTTTTCTGTCAGTATATTTACTTTCTGGGAAAATCACCTACCTATATTATTTCTGAGATCAATGGTGGTATGCTGCTTTATGAAGTGAAATCCATATAGATCTGGCTATTTTTCTCTCCCTTCAAGTTATAATATTGGGTACCAGGATCTTCAGCCCGATTTGTGGATAGCCACTTCTACCTCTATATATGTTTCAGATTCATGATGTGGTGGACACTGAAGATTATGCTATTCTAAGAGATATTAATCTTTATGATGAACTTTTCTTCTGGCCAGAAGGTCTTAAAAGGGAAGGCATGGGAATTTATTGAATGAAATCTTTGCTAATATGAGTAAGACTACAAATGAATGGAAAATAGCTTTTTATCATTTGGGGAAAAAAGTTCTTTGTTTCTATTCTTACATCTTTATTGATGATAGAGCAGTCATGCAGATGAAGAGAAATCTTGATAGGAAAATTGGTCTCCTTTGGAGGTTTTCTGCCAAGAGTAACTATGATTAAAAATGTAGAGAAAATTAGAGTTTATAACTCTTAATTTGAAATTCTTACTTTTTTTCCTTTCATACATATATTACTGAGGATACTAACTGCAATCTGATAAAAAAATATAAAAGAACAAATAAATGAAAGATTCACTTAGGGAAAACAATAGTAACAACAGGCAAAGCCACCACCACCATGGCCACAGAAACAACACTAGGCCTGAAAACTGGTCTTTCTTGAGTACCTTCTCTATATTGTGAATTTTAAAACTATTCCACCCTAATCAGACTATTCTTTAGAAGATCTGATTTAGCTATTTCCTGATCAGTAACAATGGAGATACTTGGAATAACAGAATCAGGTCTTGGAAACTCTATATTTCTCCTCCCTTCTTAGTTTAACAAGATTTGGAAGGTCTGCATCAAACTCAAGAGTTAATTATCTGAGTAAATGGCCTTCAACATACATGTGCAGAAAAAAGGACAGACCCCTGGGCTGTCCTAAGTCAAGCTAAGCCATCATTGGTACAGATGAGATGCAGGAAAGTTATGTAAAACTGTCTATATAAGGCACATCACTTCATCTCTCCTCCTCTTTCCTGGGAGAGATGACTCTGGCTGGCAATGTGCTAAGTGTTCCAACATCTTGGCATGGTGGCACCTATTGTCTGGGTTTGGTGGTGAGTTTTGCCCTGGAGCTGATTTCAGGTTTGGGCATCTTGGCTTAGCCCTTTTCCTTTTGGAGTTCAAGCCTGACTCCTTCCTCCTTCATACTCCAAAACCTTATCTCCTAATCTTTCTGCTCAGTACCAGCCGGGGGGAGGGGGAGGACCCTACTCTTTTCCTTCTTCCTTATCCTTAATCTCCTCCACTATCAATTAAATCAACATAAAAAATTCCAACTGACTTCAGTGTTCATTAGGATTTTATAAATGAAATCCTTGGCGACCAAAAATATTAATTACATTCAGTCTCAGCCATAATTTTAACCTTTACAATATCCAGTACATATCTTCAGTTAAGGATATTGATGAGTTGGAGTTCATCTAGAGGAAAGAGATTAGGTAGGTAAGGTAACCAGCTCAGTAATATTCAATTAAACAGACATAAGATGTTTGGGCTTGAGAACAAAAGACAGACTTAGTAAGAGAGGATGACCTTGAAGACCTTGTTTTTTGAAACCCCCAAATTTTCTTTGTCCCTTGGGAACCTGCCTTTGGTAAAGTCCCAGATGACTCATTCTTGTATTAGACTGAAAAATAGACCATAAAGTACCTGATGATCTCAGTCTAGATAGACAAAAAGTACCCTTTTGTTTTAGAAGTTTCTCTTATTGTATCTAGACTTCTCCCAGGTAGTCTAGCCCCTAGCTGAAATCCTCCTTTCCTTGTTGACATGTAATCCAATTAATTTTCCATCCTATTCTTTAATCCCAAAAGTGTATATAGGACCCCATGTTCTTTAGTTCATTGGAAAAATTCCCTTTCAATGTTCATTTTCCTGGAGATGGTGATCCCAGAGTCCAAGAGCTTGTCTCTGTGATATTTTGCAGATGACTTTGAGTTGATGTGTTAACCCATTGTCTGTCTTGTCCTGATTAAATACTTGTTCTTTCTAAATACTTTGGTGGTTCTGTGCTTTTCAAGGTTAGTGACCTATATCTTAAAATCATTATTTGCATACTTATACATTTGTATATGCATAAATAGCAGCCATGTATATGTCCATGTATGTATATGCATATTAGGGGGAAATTATTTGTTTGGGCAAATTATGATGTTATTTAAATTCTAACTTGTGTATTTAAAGTTGTCCATCCCCAGAATGTTGCCTGAGTAGCTCTCTAGGAATTCTGTAGATGAATCCAAGATATTTTGGGTTCCAGGTCCTAGATCCAACTTATTTTGCATTATGACAATCAGTATGTATGATGAGTGTATGATTGAAAATCTGTTACCCTAAAAATAGAACTACATATCTCAAGATCCCACTGACTTCCTGTCATTATGTACTTCCTGTAGACAGAGGATAAAGGGCATGGGCTTTGGAGGCTCCTGCTCTCAGATGTAGAATCAGCATTGATGGTGGTGAGTGGGGTTGACTAAAAAATGGCCAACCAGCCATGGGCACATGGTCTTTATTTTATATCTTCTTTATTCCTTGATTTCTAATGATCATTAATAAATCTCTTAAAATATAATATTATTACTGAGATTTAATTTTAATTTTTACATTGATGTCAACCATTAGTCAGAGAAGAAACTCTGAAATTTTTAAGATGGTCTAGATAAACATTTTTTAAGCCACATTTCTCCTCCCAAGGCTTTTTGCCCACCCCACCCACCCTCACAAATTGCAACTCTCTTTTTTGCTGCTGCATTTTTCTTTTATTACTTTTTGCCTGGTTGCTTGTTCTCCCTACTGGCTGGGCTATTTTTATCAGGAGGACTCTTGGTGAAGAAGAAATAAACCTCTTCTCTCGTCCAACTGCTTGAGTCCTTTGATCCTTGTTCCTCCTTTGTTCCTCCTCACTGTTGACTCTGGAGTTGCTGATACTGCTTCCTCCTGATCTTCTCAACCCAGATCGATCTACCAGCACCAACCCCCAGACTCCAGAAATCCTCCTCCTGATCTCCAGCACCGATCCTAAATCAACCTCTGCCCCTACCAGACCTTGACCATTGTTGCTTCCCCTGATGGGCTGATTGCTGCAGAAGCTAGGAGTCCTTGGAGTCCCTCCTCAGGGAAGGTGGTATAAAAATAAGAAGAAAGAAAGAAAGAAAGAAAGAAAGAAAGAAAGAAAGAAAGAAAGAAGAAAGAAAGAAAGAGAGAGGAAAGAAAGAAAGAAAGAAAGAAAGAAAGAAAGAAAGAAAGAAAGAAAGAAAGAAAGAAAGAAAGAAAGAAAGAAAGAAAGAAAGAAAGAAAGAAAGAAAGAAAGAAAGAAAGAAAGAAAGAAAGAAAGAAAGGAAGGAAGGAAGGAAGGAAGGAAGGAAGGAAGGAAGGAAGGAAGGAAAACAGAGTGTCTTTTTCCTTAGGCAATGATTATCCTCCTAAGTCTCTCTGGGGAAACTAACATTTTATCTCAGGAGGAATGGTGAGAAGGAAGAGCCTCTTCCAAACAGGAAATTGATTACAATAATGGCATATTCTATGAAAGAGTGCTGCATTGCCTTTTTCAAACAGTTTCCATCTTTAGGATTTTTTATCTTTTTACCACTGATTCTTTCAATTTTATTGCCTGAGGTTCAGGGGAGTAATTCATCCACCTAAAACCCTTTGCCATTTGGGACTGCCCAGTTTTAGATTCCTAAAACCCATGTTCTCCCTCACTATAGGAATTACTACAGTGCTGACAATAGGGATCTGAATTTTAGAAAAAGGAACTTTAAAGGGTCTGGAGGTGAAATTTTAAGCCTTTTCAGACTCCATTTTTTAAATGAAAGTCTCTGCATCTTATTGTATTTTGCTGATTGTTTTTGTTGTTTTAAGTTCATATATTAATTTTTCGATACTGATCTGTTACACTGAATCATTTTAATCTACTGTTTTAATTATTAGATATATTCTGTTACCTTTCCTTCATGACTACTGAACAAAATATTGTCAAATATTGTAAAAGCCCATAAATAGCCTTTCTTTTTCCATTTTGCATTTGTTAATTGTCACATAGATGATGGATGGACTCAACCTGGCTAACAACCATTAGGGAATTTAATAAGCTAAGAATTTAATTGTAATGTTAAGGGGTCTTTAGAAATAATTTTAATTAACTAGTGATTTCTGAATGGATAAGTATTTTTTTTTATATTTATGTTTTAAAGAATGTTGTATTAAAGGTAAAGAAACAAAGAAATGCTCCTACCAAGGTATTTCTATGAAGCAGGAAGCAAAAAAGAGCTCCTAAAAAATTCTTCAGTTTAATTTACTTCCACTAGAACAATCTAGATTTATTGGTGATGTTCTAGATGCAAATAAGTTTTACTTTGTTTAAAAATATACTTGCTAAGGTTGAAAGAATTGCTATGTGTGTAAAATTTTGACAAATGTCAATCAGTTCGTAGGTTTTGTTTTTGTTTTTTTTTCCATACAGCAACTTATATGAAATATGATAGTGGGTTTGTTTGATATTGTCATTAAATGGGCTATTATAATTTTGGGGATTGTTATACTTTTTTAATGTGCTTTACATGTTGTACTATTGTTCTTTATAAAAACTGTTACTTTGTGAAAATCATTTGCTTTGCACTAACAGTTGATCATGGCCAGGTTTGAAGAGGAAATGGATCTCATTTTTCGGTGAGAAACTTTTGTACTCTACATTTCCTTAGCTGACAAAGTGTCATGATTAGAATCTTTATTTTTGATTTTTAAAAAACTCTTTTATTATTGTTTTTCCTTGCATGTGAAATAAACTATTTCAGTTTTTATTTTTTCTTTCTTTTTTGTATTTGAAGCACGTCACCAGTATTGAGATTTTCTTTAACTTTTTTGATTTTTCAGTAATAAAAGTTTAAAATATGTTTGCTATAATGTCAATGCATACCCAAAAAGCTTTAGACTATAAAAATGATACCACTGATTGTTTATAAAAAATATGGGATTTTGCTTAATGATTCAATCTGATTCTAGGATAAGAAAATACAAAAAGAATCATTGCACAGTGCCAAAAGGGGACTTCCCTCTAACTGACTTTTTGTCAATGTATTGTAACAGTTAAATTAGTTTCTCTACTAAAAGTATTATATTTTTAGAGGTTTATTAAAGATTATTAGAAATCAAAGATAAAGAAATACAAAAATATAAAAAAGACTAGGGCTGGTAAGCCCATTCAGTTTTACTTACTACATCTTGAGAGACACGTGTGCTTAGAAGTGGAAGCAGAGAGACCCAAGTAGGTGTTACAGTCAATTTAAATACAACTGCTGATCTCGCACTAAGGTGAGGACTCAGGTGAGATCATAGGGCATTATGGGAAGTGCCAAGGACTTCTGGGGAATTGAAGTATGGGGTTCAAATCTCAATTTTTACAGTGCCTAGCAATTATTGGTTTTGTTCTTTTTTCCTCTTATCCTCAAATTATTGCAATTTCAAAGTTGGTATGTTTACAAGACCCACTGGAGAGACTAGTCTTCTGTGGGGGAATGTATGATTGAAAATCTGTTACCCTAAAAAAGAACTACATATCAAAAGAGCCCACTGACTTCCTGTCATTAATTATTTCCTGTAAAGTATAAAAATTAAATTAGTTTCTACTGATAAAATATTATATTTTAAGAGGTTTATTAAGATTATTAGAAATCAAGGAAATAAGAAAATACAAAATAAGGAAAGCACAAGCCTAGGGCTGATTAGCCCATTCACAATTCACTTACATCTTGTTGCAATCTCTGAGTAGAGGACGACAGAGCAGTAGGCATTACAGCCAGTTTAAATACAAATTGTGGTGTTTCCCAGGTGAGGATCTCAGGTGAGATTATAGGGAATTCAGGGAATTATGGAGTTCTGGGGATTGAAGTCTGGGGTTCAAATCTCAATTTTTACAATCCTCCCTATAATCATTATTAGGAAACCAGTTTTCCCAAAAGGATCATTAAAACACAATCAACTTAAAGATTACAGAAATTTGAGGATAAGAGGGAAAAAAAAAGAACCAAACAATAATTGCTAGATGCATTAACAAAAAGCCAATTAGGGGCAGTCCCCTCTGGCATGAAAGTGTACATACAAATAAATGTTCAATCAACCACACCTAACGTTCATTCTTTATTTTCTCGTGCAGCTTGTGGTCTGGAGGCATCTTCATGGTGTCTTCTCCAAATAGTTCAGTTTCTGGATTCAGAGAAACATCATGTTTCTTAACCTAAAATTCTTCTCAAATGGAATTTAAACTTTGCAACTTAAAATAATAATATTTCTTTCTTTTCTATTCCTCCATAACTACTGTAATTTCTTCTTAGAAAATTGTATGTTGTATACATCTGTAGTTAGAAGTGCTTTAGGACTACAAGATGATTATGTTGAATGATCAATGGGGAGTCTAGTCTCCCAATGATCATCAGGGGGGATTGTGAATCTTAAAAACTACTCAGACTGTACTTTAGAAGATTTTGATTTAGCTATTTACTTATTGTAACAATGGAGATACTTTGTCTAACAGAATTAGGAATATCTTGGGAACTTTACATTACTCCACCCATACTTAGACATATTTTCAGGAAGATAAAGTTGTAAATTCCTCATTGAACAATGAAAACACTTAACTCATACCTTATAGTGAAGTTAGAAATTTAAACTGTCTATTTTTAAATCTAATACAAAAAGGTGTTAAGTTCCTATAAAGGTTAAATTAATAAAAAAGGGTCAAGTAACTCAGAAGAGGTAAGCTCAACAAAGAAGTGTGAAGTGCCTCAGAAAATATAATCTAACCAGAGAAGGTAAGAACTAAAGAGTGGTGAGAACTAAGAATTGGCAGTCCTGGAAAAGAATTTCTACTGTGTTTGGTAGACATAAAAATTTAGAGGAGGTGACATAAGAGAAAATTTCTTTAAAAGCAGGGATAAAAAGTCAGTTCAGACAATTCAATTCAGAGTGGAATTTAGTTCTGAACTCAGTTCAGGAGATTAAGTTCAGTGGAGGACTGGAACCCAGCTTGGGGTGAGTAATAAAACTGATTCTCTTTCCCTTAGGAGGCCACTTTGGCCAAGACTTTTAACTACTGCCTGGCTCAGCCTGAGCCAGAGCAGTTTAAATTAATTATCTCTCTCCCTCTCTCTCTCTCTCTCTCTCTCTCTCTCTCTCTCTCTCTCTCTCTCTCTCTCTCTCTCTCTCTTCCTTTAATTCCTTCTCTATATATTAATTAAAATCTCCATAATTCCCAGCTGACATGGGTATTTTATTATTTGGGACTCATCCCTGGTGACCAATTATTTAGGTTTAAGTCAAGACACTAAAATTATCCTCACAAGAGAGAGGATAAAGGGTGTGGGCTTTGGTGGATCCTGCTCTCAGATGTAGAATCAGTATTGATGGTAGTGTGTGGAATTGACTAAAAAATGGCTAACCAGCCATGGGCACTTGGTCTTTATTTTGTATCTTCTTTATCCCTGATTTCTAATGATCATTAATAAATCTCTTAAAATATGATATAATTATTGAGATTTGGTTTTAACTTTTACATGAGTCAACTCAAGTCTGTGTTTTAGGTTCCATTTCATTTGGCTTATGTGTATGATTATTACTCATGCATCCTTGACAAATCTTATATAGGTTATAAACCTTAAAGTGTTTGGAAGGTAGGTAGCTATATCTCCTTTTTAATTTATTCTCTTCTACCAAACAGCCTAATTTTTTCTAAAACTTGCACATCTGGGGATCTAATCTATAAGGGATAGAAATGTGAAGTGTTTTCATAAAAGGTTAGATTGGATTATTCAAGAGCAGGGTCACCAGGAATTTTATGGAATTCCAAAGAGATTTATTTCACAATTTATTTATAAAATATAGAAAAGAGAAGTAAGAAACCAGAGAGGATAGGGTAATATAATTAGCCTATGCACTAAGTATTTTGTTCCAGCCCCTGGATCAACCCAGGCAGGCTAATTAGCCCTTAGCTAGTGTGAAGATTAAATTTAATTCTCCCCTGATTGTGAAATTGAAATTAATTAACTCTCTCCTGATTGTGAAAATTAAATTAATGCCCCTGTCCATTTTTTAGGTTTAATCTCAAAAAGTACTAACACCCCATTCACACTTGAGTGGGGAAAGTCTGTGACTTACCTGTGCAATAGTGGGTGATGAATCAGAATTAAACTGATTGCCCCTGTACTGACCTATAGCAAAGATTTAATTGAGATTGTAGACATAAAATTAGGGGAAGGCAAAGGAAGTGACACAAAAGAAAGTTTCTTTAAAAAGTGAGTTACAACTTCATTAGTGCAGTTTTTACTTGGAGTTCTATTTAGAGTTGAATTTCCTGTGAGAATCAGTTCTTCATTATTGATGTTGAGACTGGAGAAGTATCTGCTGACTGGATCTGAGACCCTGTTCTTGGTGAGGCTATTCTTAAATCTCTTCCTTTGAACTGACATATGGTGAGTGAAAAGGTTAACTCCTTTCCTGGATATTTTCTGGAGAAACTAGCCTCAGGAGAGACATACCTCTTGAGAGAAACTTCCCCAGGTCCTCATCTACAAGGGCTGAGGCATCTTTAGTTAAGGCCAAAACTCCCTTTCCTAGGTTGAGCCAGGGGCTGGGAGGAAATGAGCAAATTACTTAGTACTTAGGCTAGATATCTTACCCTATCCTCTCTCTGATTTTTTTTTTAATTCACTCATATATTTTGTAAATAAATTATAAATAAATCTCTTTGGAATTAATATAAATTCCTGGCAACCTTATTCTAAAATAATGTAGTCCAACCTTTTTATATAATTAACCCCTTTATTCCCTTAAACTGGAGAAGCTTTGGCCTTAAGCCTAGGAACTGGGGATAAAGGGAGCCTCTCTCAAAAGGGTAGGCCTCTCCTGAGGCTAGTCCCTTCAGAAAATCCAGGAAAGGAGTCAGCTCTTTTCACTCACCATGTATCAGTCCAAAGTGAGAGATTTAAGAACAGTCACACCAATTCCATGGTCTCAGTTCCAGTAAGCAGATTTTTCACTAGCCTCCAAATCAAACTCAGAACTCCAGAAGAACTCTCCACAGGAAGTTGTAACTCCTTTTTAAAGACAATTCTTTTGTGTCATTCCTTCTTCCCCTTGACATTAGGACAATTCTTTTGTGTCATTCCTTCTTCCCCTTGACATTAGGACTCCCCAGGAGGCAGTCAGTCAATTCTGATTTGTCACCCACTATTGCACACGTGGGTCATAAACCTCCCTCACTCACGGGTAAGTGGGGTGTATATGCTTCTGGTGATTAAATCTAAAAATGGGCAGGGAAGAGTTAATTAAATCTTCACAATCAGGGGAGAATTAATTTAATTTCACAATCAGGGTAGAGTTAATTTAATCTTCACAAGTCTCATGTACAACAATATTTATGTATTTTGTATAGTAGTAAGTGATGTGTGTTTATCATATTTGTACATATATGTGACACATATGTGCATATTATAGGAATTAAATTTTAATGATTTGACTAAACTATATGAAAAGTATAATCACAGTTGCTGATTTAAAGCATTATCGATCAAAGTCAAAATGACCTTTAATAGATTTTATTGACAAAACAAGTGGAAAGAGTGAAAGTAGAGAAATACTAAAGGGTAGAAAAGACATTAATTTACCCAGTCAGGACTTGAACTGGAATTAAATTCTCTCCAGAAGACAGGAAGGGAAAGTCTGCTATCCACTTACTTAAGTTCCCTCCAAGAGGTAGGTCAAGACAATGAATTGAGTTGAAGGTGATTCCTGAGGCTGATCTTCTTAAAGCTAACTTCCTTCTTGGAATTGACTTCCTCTAGCACCTGAAATTCAGGGTCTTTTATATTGGTTTCTTGTCCCTTCCCCTTTTCACAAGGGACAATCACAGCTTTCAAATTGCCTAGCACTGCAGTGTTTGTGGGAACCACTTATCTTCTAGAGAGATGAAAACTCATCAAAAGAGTTCACAGATGCCTGGCTGATTGAGGTGTGAATTCTCATTTCCTGGCTGATTGAGTTGAAAAGATGGAGAGCTCCTCCACCTAGTGTTAATTAGGGCATTCAACCTTTTGTTGATTCAATCTAAAAGTAGATGAAGGAGACTTTATCCTGTCCTCACAATCTGGTGAAGTACTAAGTAGGGGTACTTAAGTTATTGTTAATCAAAGTGTTAACTCAAAATTAACAAAAGGAATAAAGGATTCCCTTTCACAAGTGTAAACTCAGAGAGAATAAAGAATTCCCTTTTACTCTAAGTATCACTTTGCATATTATGATGGAATGTATTAAATTTGCTACTTTGATCATTCTCGGTCACCGAGAGACTACCACTACTTTGATCAGAGAATACAGAATTAAGAGTAAAAGAAGAGAAGTATAAGGAGGAAGATTTTGTCTTTGTATTATTTAATGAACTTCATTCTTTTAGTTCTATCATCTATATACAGATCATAATTAAAATCTTTATAACATTTCATTTCTCACCTGACCTTCAGGTTCATAGCAAGCCAGCTAGATATTATAACTTGAATATGTAATAACATTTCAAATCTACATGTATATATATATTTTAAATTTATACTACTTTAGATGTTTTGCTTTGCTCTGAAATTCACTCCTATCCTAATATCCCCAGTTCTGTTGAGAGCACCACCATACTTCAAATCTTATCCATTTTTTTGCATACTTCTGCATGTTTATCTCATTCCTTAAGAAGTTCCAATTTTTCATAATTCATGATTGTCTATGAGGATCAAAGATAAACTCAGGTAAACTTTAAAAATCTTCCAAAATCAAGCCCCAATATATCTTTCTAAATTATTAGAACATTACTATCCTTCATATACTTTATTTTCCAGTCAAATTGACCTACTTGGTGTTCTTTATACAGTTTATTTTATTTCTCACTTCTAGGCTTTTGCACAAGCTCTGCCCCAGACCTAGGATATTCTCCTATTTCACCTCTTCCTCTTGAAATTTTCTCAGTTGTTAGATCCTTCCATTGAAATTATTTTGGTAACATAGCTTATGAACACCAGAGGTATTATGTGAACACACATCTAAATGATTCCATGTCCAATATTTTATCTTTCCTACAGTTCTATCTCATAGCTACCGTTAGCTATGATGTGGTCATCATCAATGTATTTCTAGATAAATGTACTAGCCTCTCCAGGAACATCCCTCTCCACAAAACACCAACTAAAATATAGCTATTCAACACTAACATGGAGAAAAATGACAGTTGGACCTTGCTGCTTATATTTCAAAGATTATTATATTATCTAAACTCATATCCAACTTTCCATGTCCTTTAGCAATTACCCCCCTCCAAATTAGTCCCCATTCAAGTCTCATTATTCTTTAACCCTCTAGCAATCCACTTAGTACTGTAAAGTTGAAAATTAATGGTTGGACAATAATTTTATAAAATTATGTGGTTTCCAATATTTCTTTTATCTTGAATCAGAAATTATTTTTCAAAAACTTACAAAATGGAGAGGAAACAATAAAATAGAGAAATGTCAAGAGATTAGAGAGGTTATCTATCCTATCACCCTAAATGTTTATTCTGGGTCTACTTAATACAGGCAGAGATTAATTAGCTGTCAACCAGGAAGGCTAGTGGTAAGTAACCACTCAGCCTCCTCCATCTAGTTCAAGCTTGTGTTGATTCAACTAAGTATGGATACTTAAGTCAGTATTAACTCAGGATAACCAAAGTAAATAACGGATTCCTTTTCATAAGTATAAACTAAGAATGGACAAAGAGAACAAGAATTCCCTTTTAAAGGACAAATGAAAGTTTCTGATTATTGACACAATCTCTAGAAAACCACACCTCTGATACAGCATTATAGTCTGAAGTAGATATTAACATCTTGAAGACCATAATAGGTGAACTTAAGCTCTAGCAAGGTAGTCCAAGGTGAGAAGACTTAAACTTTGGTTCTAGTGATGTACAGGTTTTCTGTTACCTGAGTGGCTGAGAACAAAACTAGAACTGAAATAATTCATAATAATTACACTTTATTAATTCACCTAGAAGAGGAGAAAGCCAAAAGGGGGTGACCTACCCCAAGTATTTATAAGTTACATATTAAATTTAATTCAAACAAAGGATCAAGGAAATAGTATTTGATTGGCCAGCATAGAGGACATTTTCAGATAAAATTCATGGTTTCCTTGAGACATATATATAGAGAAAATTCCTTACTTTAATCTTCATATCTGCCTGCATTTCTGGTCAGAATAACCTAGCCTCTAAATTAAATATTTAACAAATCTGGTCTCTAAGCAACAGGACTTCTTTCTTAACCACATGGGAGTAGATTTAAAAAATACAATATTTTTTCCCACTGTACCATCCTAGTCATGCTTGGGTAAACATCATCAACTCCTTTCCAAGATAATTTCTTAAATACAGAAAAAAGATTGAAAATTATCCTATGTATGATGGGTTTGGGAAATCAACTGAAGTGTATATACATATAACATCATGGATCCAAGACAATAATAAAAATGGTAAGAACTTTCTAAAATTAGTCTACTTAGAACCATCATAATTCTATCTTCTGGTTGTCTTCATGCCCAGCCTATACTTCACTACTAATCTGATATTCCATTCCTGCTATGGACCTTTGAACTCCTAATTGCTAAGAGTTCTTCTTTCTTATTTGATTCCAAAAAAAGATTTCTAGTCAGTATTTTTTTAGGCTGCCAAAGGTATAAACATTTATATATTTTTAAAATGTGTCAATTACCTCTCTATGAGTAAGTAGTTTCATATTGTGGCCGAAAAGGTAATGCAACTTTAGGTTACATTCAAAAAGTATAATGCCATATACAAATGAAGTGTTTTGTCTTGTTTAGACAACATCTGAAAAATTGTATTTAATTTTGGGCATATTATAGCAGGAATATTGACAAGTTCAGGACCATCCTGATGAGTACTAATAAGGCAAAAGGCATCAAAGGCCTGTCATATTAAAGGAAAGTTGAAGGACCTGGATATAATTACCATGGAGTAAGAAAGATTGAGAGAGGAAATAATAGTCATTGCAAGTATTTGAATGTCTGTTTTGTCTCATAGAAACAGAATCATAATTGTTCAGCTTGATCTCAGAGAAAAATAGGGTAAATGATTGTAAATTGACAACAAGGACTTCTACCCTTGATATAAGAAAAAAATAGTCCCAATAAATAGAGGTATAAAATAGAGGAATACGAAAATTAAGGAATTCATTGGATTTTCTCTCCTTGGAAATCTTTAAGTGTTGAAATTAATTGTGGTTGGGACTGATAATATATATTGATTATGCGGTTGCCAGGGATTTAATTTCTAAATCCCAAAAAGAAGCAAATGGAATTTATGGTAGTTTATTTATAATATTTACAATAGAATGAAGATGTTAAGGAATGGGAGAGAAAGAGAAAAACTCTGGCTTCTTATATCAGTTAGAATTTCTAAGTCCCAGCTGGGGAAAGAGAATCTCAAGAAGTTGGGCCCTTCCTGGAGGCTTCATGCCTCCAGAAAGGCAGGGTCACTAAGGCAGCTTTTCACTCACCAATGGTGACAATCTCAAAGAAGTCTGGGTGTTAGTCTTCCAGTTGCTCCTCCACGTCAGTGCCCAACATCTGCAAAGGAATGTCTAGATGAAGTTCAAAAATTCAAAGAAAGCACAGTTCCAGAGTTACACCTCAGCTGAAGCAATCTGGGTTTTGCCACAGGGCAAAGAATTTTAGATGATAGTCATTTACCAAAAGCAATTCTTTAGCAGCATAAAAGCAATTAATATTAGTTAAAATAACAATGAAACAATATAAAATAACTATGAGACAATATGGCTTAAAGACAACAGAGACCAACTAGGTGAGAAGAGGCAAGTTTAATCTTAGGAGAAAAGGGACATACCCTAATGGCAATGCCCAATGCATGGGTACAGATAGGAGCATTTTATAGATTTCTGATGCAAGGCCCCCTTCCCTCTCTGTTCTATACCCCCTTGTCTGGGGCCAAATTTACAATCTAGCTGCAAAAGTCTAGCCAATTAGAAAATGATAGGTTACACAGCAAGAGCCCCATCACAGTGTGGGTTTCAACAGGATAAGGGGGAACAATTTAAAGAGGTAGCTAGGTCCTTATGAGTGGCTTTTCCTACTTCTAAAGGTCAGAGGAAATGAGGTAGGATAACCAAATGGTTTGCTCTCCTTGAGATAAGAGATGTCTCAACCCACTGGGCCTATGGCAATAATAGAATGCCCTTGAAAAGTTTTTTTTTTTTTAATCCTAAAAAGATTTTCCTTCTCTAATGGTATTTAATGGAATCTCACACCAATAAGAACAAATTAATTCTTTTCTCTCCACACACAGATTTCAACATGAAATCTTGAAGCCCCCAAACTTTTAGCTAGCTTAAAGGTGAAACCCCAGTTTGAACTTTTCACATGAGAGTTTCTCCCTGAGGAGAAAATCCAACCTCAGAGTCTCAGAATAATAGACTCAGGTATTAAGTATCTATTTTGTCCCAATGGTTTCTCCCCTTAGACCAAAGTCCTTTACATTTACCCTTGGCTGGATCCTTCCCTTTTGTGTCCATTGTAAAGCCTCAGCCCCTCACTGTTTTTCCTGTCTGGGACTCTTCATTTTCTTTTGTTACCATTGTAAAGTCAATTAACTATCTCTCTCATCCTCAGCCCCCATGTTTCATATAGAAAGGTATTTTAGTTTCCCACTTTAATGGCTCCTAATGTCAGTCTAGCATGATTGGCTCTCCCAAGGGTCAGTGTCCAGAGCAGCCAGAGATTTAGTTCTCAAACTCTGTGTGGGTGTGTTGAGCAGCTCTGTGTGGAGGCCTAATTTAGCATTGAACCCCTTTCCCTAATTAAAGAGTGTTTTTTCTGACAATTGAATAGTTCTGGGTTTTTTCCCAGTCCGCATTACCAACTTCTTTCATTTGTGAGTCTTTAGAGTAACTAGATTTCCTCTACAATTATACTGAATGTTTCTTAATTGCTTCTTGTAATATTTTATATCATAGAGTAGAAGGAATATTCAGGAGTGCTTTATGCTCTGGGGAATTTAGTGGCTAATTAGAGTTCCTCTCCCTCATTTTTTCCCTAGAAGCCAAGGAATGGCAGACATTGGTTTGGAATGTTTGTTTCATTGGTAAAAGCTTTAGCCACTCATGTAGGCACTTTCTAGAACTCTTTTAATCATTATTTCCTTTCATTTACAATTTAGTTTGATCTCCTATAGATTTTTTTCACACCTAGCACTAGAAAGAGACTTGGAATCTATTTCACCAAACTCCTCATTTTCTTTAAGAGGCAAATAAAGCCAGAGATATAAAAAGTAATTAATTGCTCAAGATCGGAAATATGGTGAGTGATGGAGGTAAGTTTTTTACCCAGTTTCTGAGATGCAAGAGCCTGTGGTTTCTCTACTTCACTCTAGTGGATGAGTAATGAAAAGATTAAAATATAGGGGAGGCTGAGGCAGGTAGAAATTAGTTTCTCTCTGAAAGGAGTATTATATTTTTAGAGGTTTATTAAAGGTTAAAGATTAAAGAAAATAGAGAATAAGAAAAAACAAATGCCTAGGCCAGAGGCCTAGACAAGACCTCACCTACATTATGGCAAGAGCCACATCTGCTCCAAAATGGAAGTCCAAAAAACACAAAAGCCTTTGCAATCAGCTTAAATCCCTTCTCAATCTTGGCCCACGTGAGAATACAAAGCATTCTGGGGAAGTGGAGTAAGGGCTTCTGGGGATTGAAGTCCAGAGTTCGAGTCTATTTTTACATATCCCCGTTTGATCGTTATTGGGGAGACAAGAAAAAACAACAACCAATAATTCATAAAGATGCTTGGTCAGTTTTTTGGGACCCTCCACGCTGTTGGGGGTGTTCACCCTGACTGTAGCGTGGCCGAGCTCCATTTCTTATATATTGTTGTTGGGCATTGTGTTGGGTATTATCATTTTCCACGTTTTGAGCACTGCCATTATCTTGATTGGCATTGTGATTCCTATAGTTATTATTCCTAAAGGTGTTATTATTTCCATTTTTCCATAGCCAGCTCCTACAGACTATCATTGCATGGCCTCTCTTCCCACAGAAGGAGCATATTAAGGGGTATGTTAATGATTTATCTGTGGATTCCTGCAAAGGGGCCATGGTCTCTCCGTTAATTTTCAATTGTTCCTGTATCATTCTTTCAATTTCTTTTTTTTTTAAGTTTGCTACTGATGTATTGTGTGTCTCAGGTTTTTTTGTATGACCCTTATAGACATATGTTACTACTTTCCTCAGTTCTTTGAGGTCCATAGACTCCCAGTAGGGACAGCTAGTTTCAAAGTAGTCTTTTACTGCTGAACAACAATTCCTAATGAATTGTTTGCGTATATATTTAATGTCCCTTTCTCTGGTCAAATCAAAGTCCACATATGTATTTCCTATGTCAATAAGTCTGTCCATAAAGTGGGAGGGGGTCTCATCAATTTCCTGTCGGGACAGATCAAATTTTTCCCATGTATCAGGTCTGTCAGAGAAGTCTCTAATGGCTCTTAATAATACTTCTCTGGCCAGGGCTAGTTTTGTGTGATCTTGTACAACATTGGGGTTCCAGTGTGGATCTACAGTTGGCCAATATTCTCTCTACCTCTTTTCTTATTAGCTCCTCTACCGCTTTTCTTATTAGCTAGAGAGATGACATTATTTTTCTCTCTCTTTGTCAGAAACGTATCTAACAAATTTTCCACATCCAACCAAGAAGGGTCAAAGTTCCTGAATATATTCTATAATTTTTCTATAACCAATATTGGTTCTGCCTCAAATGATGGAACACTGTGCTTGAATTTTTCTAAATTGTCAATCAGGTTTAAAAGGTGTATAGTGTCTTACAGACACCAAGTTCCCTTCTTTATTAAAGGTGGGTACTTCCCTCAATGGAAATAAACTTCTGTCTAAATTATCTGGTGTTACTGTTTCTAGGCTACTTGCTCTGTTTTCAGTGGGGTAGGTAAGAGAAGGGAAAAGGTTAGGATTATTGGGTGTCTGAGCATGAGGGTTGGGGATGGGAACATGAGCATGGATGGGGGGAAGGGCCAGGACAGGAACAGGGGACAGGGCTAAGGGGACAGGGTATGAGGCATGGAAAGGGAGGGACCAGGGTGGGAGGGGCATGAACGAGGGGGAGCAGGGCTGAAGGGACAGGGGGAGGGGCAGGAATGGAGGCATGGGCAGGGGCTGGGTGGTCAGGAGGGGGAGGGGCTGGTTGGTCTGAGGGGGCTGCTATTTGAGCCAAATTGTTTTGAACAGGGTGGGTTAGGGAATCTCATAATGATGGGGAATGGAGAGATAAATCACTCCTTTTGCAGGATGTTCTTAATTCCCTTTCAATGTTTTGCAGAAAAGTTTTTATCTCTCCCCATTTTTCATCCTGTTCCGCCAATTGTTGATTAATAAAAACATTATGTTCCTTAATTTGTTTAGTAATAAAAGGAACAAGCGAGTGTTCTCTCTTAGAGGAGATTAGGTATATTACTAGTACAACAATTACAATCCCAAGGAAGAGGAATGTAAGAGTCACCAAGAGGCTTATAGTTTCTGAGAAAAACCATCCTACAGGAACATCTACTAGGAATCGTATGGACTTGGTTATTGAACTTATAAGCCAGTTTTGATGCAAATCATGCATTGGTTGAAGGCACATTTTTTCCTTCTTTTTTATTTTATTGTTATTTTTTTTAAATTAAATTAATTTTATTTTATTTATTATTTTTTTGTTAAGTGAATTACTAAGTTGCCTGTAACTTTTTTCTTCTTGTCAGTAGGTGGCTCTCTTTCCTGTCTACTCCCAAGGGCCTATTCTGTTGTAAATTGTCCTTATTAAGCTTCTGGGAGGGGTCACAATTAGATAAACCCAAACAAAGCCTTAAAAAAGGCTGATTAGGAGTGAATAGACTCTATACAAAGGGTAGAGCTAAAACTCTTTCTTTTACAAAGTGTGTATATGGGAGGGTCCCAGCAATCTTCTTTAGCCCTCAGGCTAAAACTGCTAGGACCATGTGCTGTCTTCCTTGAGCAAAGCCCACTTAAATTTTTTAATACTAGAAAGACCAGGAAAACAGGAAAATGGGTTTTAAGTTGGCTCCCTAGCTGTACTCAGCTGTTTTTGTTGCAGGGTAGGAGCTCCTAAGAGCTCTGTTCTCCAGAGTTTCCTTGCTGCTAATCAGTTGATTAGATAAGCCTGGCCTGGCTCTCAATCCACTTAGCCACCCAGCTGTCCCCTTAAAATTAAAGGGAGGAGGAAATGAAAAAAAAAAAAACCTGCTGACCCCCAATTTAAATTAAGGAGAAAAGAGAAGAGAGAAAAGGTGTTTATACTTACCTGTTCTGGCAGCTGTGTCTTTAAGCTGAGTTAGCTGGTAAAAGGACTGACTGAGTGAGGAGGAAGTGGGGTGAAAAGGCAAGAAAATTCAGGAAATTTATTGAGGTTCAGTAAACCTTCGAGGTCTGCCAATTATTGTAGTGAAAATTTCACCTTTGAAGATTGTTATAATATTAAAACTGTGGCCGCCAAGGAATTTACTTATGAAATTCATAAAATGAAACACTCAAGTCAGAATGGAATTTATGGTGGTTTAATCACAATGGGAGTAAGAGAAGGGAGAGGGAGATAAGTAGAGAGGAGAAAAGGGAAAGGGTTTACTCAACCTCTGGCAGGGAGCCAGAGGGAGTTAGGCCCCAAAGGGCCAAGGTAGAGAAGGAAACAGTCCTTGACTCACGTGATCAATCTGAAGGGAAGCTGTCTGTGGGCTTCCACATTGCTCAAGCTTCTAGCATGAACTGGCATCTAGCCCTGTCCACAGGAAGAGAGCGAATTCCAGAGGCTGCTCTCTCTGTCACTTCCTGTGCCTCACAAGTGCCAATGGTGGCTCAAGCTTGGCTTAGGACAGCCCAGGTGGGCAGTTAGTTATTTCTGATTTGTCACTGACTAGCATATGCCCATGTAGTGTGGGTGTGCACAATTTTGGGTGCTAGATCAAGCAAGATGGAGATTTTAAAATTCACAGTACAGAGAAATATTCTAGTTCAATGTCTTTTTGTTAAAGATGAATAGAGACTCACAGTGGGGATAAGACCTTCCAAATATCACATAGGGAATGAAGAAGAGAGACAGAAGATGAATACAGATCTTCTAGCTTCAGAGTCTATGTTCTTTCTACTCTATCATCACCCCTTAGGACTGGGAAACCAACGACCCCCAGGCTTCCATTATATAAAAGCACTTGCGTGTGTACACACACACACACACACACAGACACACACACACACACAGACACACACATACACACACATAAAGCCCTCTCTAAACATTACATATATATAAGCATTATATATATATATATATATGTATTATAAAATTCATGGTTTTATATGCTGAAAGTTCTATGAAATACTTCTCTTACACTGACCTTGGGAAAGAGCTGGAATAAGTATTCTTCTTCCTATCATTCATTTATTATAATCTTTTGCAGTCAAGTTTAGGTTTAAGTGAAGCTATGACCAGGTAGCTGTGAGTATGACTAGCTATGGAGTAGCTGAAAATTCAAGCTGCTTGGGAACTAGAAAAGAGTGTTGGACAATGGACCCAGACTGACCTATAGGCAGCTAGAGTATAAAGGTTTCATTGATTAAAGAATAATGGAAGGTTTTAGGCTAGGGTTATTAACAATAGGACACTTCCCACTGGTGATAGAGCCCAGATAGCTTCTAGACATTTAAAAGTTCCCAGAATCGATGTACTGGGAGTATTTGATCCCACCTCAGAATTTGTAGGGTCCTCATTCAGAATATAACCTTGATCCTTGTTTGATAATTATGTTCTAGCAACCTTAATAATGTGACACATTCTTTCTCTCTCTTTCCCTCTTTCTCTCTTCCTCTTTTTTCTCTCTCTCCTTTCTCTCTGTCTCTCCTCTCTTTCTCTTCCTCTTACTCTCTCTCTTCCTCTTTCTCTCTCTTCCTCTTTTTCTCTCTCTTTGTCTCTCCTCTCTCTCTGGTTCTGTCTCTCTTTCCTTCTCTCTCTCCTCTTTGCCTGTCTCTCTGCCTCTCTCTCCCCCCCCCATAGATAGATAGATAGATATTGTAAGATTAAAATTAATATCCAATAACTCCAAGGATTATATATATATATATATATATATATATATATATATATAAAGTTTATTAACAATCACTTGAAGAAGAAAAAATATAAGAACAAAAGTAAAAGGCTGAGTAAAAATACATGAGAAAAATTCTCCTTCCTGGCACTCACCCCACCTCCACAGCCACATTTCCAGAAGAAGGCGAGAGGGCGGAGCTACATAAAACTCCTTATATATAATAAGTTATATAACAAAGAAAAAAGGCAAATTAATAGCATCAAGGATGAAAAGGGGGATCTCACCTCCAATGAAGAGGAAATTAAGGCAATCATTAAAAACTACTTTGCCCAACTATATGGCAATAAATATACCAACCTAGGTGATATGGATGAATATTTACAAAAATATAAATTGCCTAGACTAACAGAAGAAGAAATAGTTTTCTTAAATAATCCCATATCAGAAAAAGAAATCCAACAGGCCATCACAGAACTTCCTAAGAAAAAATCCCCAGGGCCTGATGGATTCACCAGCGAATTCTATCAAACATTCAGAGAACAGTTAATCCCAATACTATACAAACTATTTGACATAATAAGCAAAGAGGGAGTCCTACCAAACTCCTTTTATGACACAAGCATGGTACTGATTCCAAAACCAGGCAGGCCAAAAACAGAGAAAGAAAATTATAGACCAATCTCCCTAATGAATATAGATGCAAAAATCTTAAATAGGATACTAGCAAAAAGACTCCAGCAAGTGATTAGAAGGGTCATCCACCATGATCAAGTAGGATTTATACCAGGGATGCAGGGCTGGTTCAACATTAGGAAAACTATCCACATAATTGACCACATCAACAAGCAAACCAACAAGAACCACATGATTATCTCAATAGATGCAGAAAAAGCCTTTGATAAAATACAACACCCATTCCTACTAAAAACACTAGAAAGCATAGGAATAGAAGGGTCATTCCTAAAAATAATAAACAGTATATATCTAAAACCATCAGCTAATATCATCTGCAATGGGGACAAACTAAATCCATTCCCATTAAGATCAGGAGTGAAACAAGGATGCCCATTATCACCTCTATTATTTGACATTGTATTAGAAACACTAGCAGTAGCAATTAGAGAAGAAAAATAAACTGAAGGCATCAAAATAGGCAAGGAGGAGACAAAATTATCGCTTTTTGCATATGACATGATGGTCTACTTAAAGAATCCTAGAGACTCAACCAAAAAGCTAATTGAAATAATCAACAACTTTAGCAAAGTTGCAGGATACAAAATAAACCCGCATAAGTCATCAGCATTTCTATATAATTCCAACACAGCTCAGCAGCAAGAACTAGAAAGAGAAATCCCATTCAAAATTACCCAAGACAAAATAAAATACTTAGGAATCTATCTCCCGAGACAAATACAGGATCTATATGAACACAACTACAAAACACTTTCCACACAACTAAAACTAGACTTGAACAATTGGAAGAACATTAACTGCTCATGGGTAGGACGAGCCAATATAATAAAAATGACCATCCTACCCAAACTCATCTATCTATTTAGTGCCATACCCATGGAACTTCCAAAAATTTTTTTTACTGATTTAGAAAAAAACATAACAAAGTTCATTTGGAAGAACAAAAGATCAAGGATATCCAGGGAATTAATGAAAAAAAAAATACAAAGGAAGGGGGTCTTGCAGTCCCAGATCTCAGACTATATTACAAAGCAGCGGTCATCAAAACAATTTTGTACTGGCTAAGAGACAGAAAGGAGGATCAGTGGAATAGACTGGGGGCAAGCAACCTCAGCAAGACAGTATATGACAAACCCAAAGATCCCAGCTTTTGGGACAAAAATCCACTTTTTCATAAAAACTGCTGGGAAAATTGGAGGACAGTAGGGGAAAGATTAGGCTTAGATCAACACCTCACACCCTACACCAAGATAAATTCAAGATGGATGAATGACTTGAACATAAAGAAGGAAACTATAAGAAAATTAGGCGAACACAGAATAGTATACATGTCAGACCTTTGGAAAGGGAAATACTTCAAAACCAAGCAAGAATTAGAAAGAGTTACAAAATGCAAAATAAATAATCTGGATTATATCAAATTAAAAAGTTTTTGTACAAACAAAACCAATGTAACCAAAATCAGAAGGGTAGCAACAAATTGGGAAACAATCTTCATAAAAACCTCTGACAAAGGTTTAATTACTAAAATTTATAAAGAACTAAATCAATTGTACAAAAAATCAAGCCATTCTCCAATTGACAAATGGGCAAGGGACATGAACAGGCAATTCTCAGCCAAAGAAATCAAAACTATTAATAAGCACATGAAAAAGTGCTCTACATCTCTTATAATCAGAGAGATGCAAATCAAAACAACTCTGAGGTATCATCTCACACCTAGCAGATTGGCTAACATGACAGCTATGCAAAGTAATGAATGCTGGAGGGGATGTGGCAAAGTGGGGACATTAATTCATTGCTGGTGGAGTTGTGAATTGATCCAACCATTCTGGAGGGCAATTTGGAACTATGTCCAAAGGGCGATAAAAGACTGTCTGCCCTTTGATCAAGCCATAGCACTGCTGGGCTTGTACCCCAAAGAGATAATGGACAAAAAGACTTGTACAAAAATATTACTAGCTGTGCTCTTTGTGGTGGCCAAAAATTGGAAAATGAGGGGATGTCCTTCAATTGGGGAATGGCTGAACAAATTGTGGTATATGTTGGTGATGGAATACTATTGTGCTAAAAGGAATAATAAAGTGGAGGAATTCCATGTGAACTGGAACAACCTCCAGGAAGTGATGCAGAGCGAAAGGAGCAGAACCAGGAAAACATTATACACATAGACTGATACATTGTGGTACAATCGAAGGTGATGGACTTCTCCATTAGTATCAATGCAATTATCCTGAACAGGGAAATGGGTTCGAGTCAAGAACACATGTGATAACCAGTGGAATCATGCGTCGGCTATGGGAGAGGGAAAGGTGGGGGGGGGGGGAAGGGGAGGGGAGGAAAAGAAAACGATCTTTGTTTCCAGTGAATAATGTATGAAAATGACCAAATAAAATAATATTTAAAAAAATAAAAAAAAAACATTTTGGATAAAAAAAGATAAAAAAATAAGTTATATAACATGAGTATATATTCTTTATATGTGCATATATATACATATATATTGGAAATATTTATGCATATGCTCACACAACACAACATGCTTTCTAAGTATTTCTGTAAGGTAATCCATCAATACTACTTCAATTCCCAGGTAAATATAGGAATTCCTCAGCACCCTGATCCAATACTCTAGATGAATGTTGACTTTGCTACCCCCCACCCCCATGAGGCCAAGAGATTAAGTAATTCTTGGCTGAGGTGTTTTAATAGACTCCTTTCAAGTGTTTTGAATAAATGTATGTATTCTTTATAAATTCAGTTTTCAATGATGAGAATCCTGTAGAATGAGGGTTCAAGCCAGTAGAATTTGAGAAAGGTACAACCCAGTTCCTAGTCTTTAAGCCATCAAAAAAGTCTCTTCTTTTCCATATCATTACAGAATAAGAAGTAATTATAGATACTCCAAAATCCATATGAGATGTGTTCATAAAAATAATTATAGTCATCACCCTTCCCCAAAACATTTTTTAAACATATAGACATATTTTCGTTCAAGACTTTGTCCAAGTAACTCCTTCTCTATGTAGTCTTCCCTGTTTCCCCCACCTGAAAGATTTTTCTTTCTCATCAGTTTTCATAAGAACAGTTTGTCTCAGCCCACTTTAAACCCTTTGCTCTCCATCTTCTTTTACATTTGCCTGGGTATGTATCATACAAACAGCTAGATGGCATAGTGGTTTAGGTGCCAACCATGGAATCAGGATGACCGGAGTTCAAATCTAGCCTCCAACACTAACTGGGTATATTATCCTGGCTAAATCATTTAACACTTTTCCCTCAGTTTCCTTATCTATAAAATAAGCTAAGGAAGAAAATGTAAGCCACTCCAGTATCTTTGCCAAGAAAACCCTAAGTGGGATCAGGAAGAATGGACACAACTGAAAAATGGTTGAAAAATAACAACAGTATATTTCATATTTCATGTTATGTCCCTGTTTTATTAACTCCTTGAGGAAAACAATGGCAGCATCTTATCTTTGTTCTGCCAGGACCACATGAGGTACGTTACAGAGAGGAAGTAATGTACGAATGACTGGTAATTTTTGCTTATTTTTTGTTTTTGTTTAAAAAAAAAACCTTAGCTTCTGTCTTAGAATCAATACTGTATATTGGTTCTCAGGAAGAAGAGCAGTAAGGGTTAGGCAATAGGAGTTAAGTGACTTGCCCAGGGTCACACAGCTAGAAAGTGTCTGAGGTCAAATTTGAACCCAGAACCTCCCATCTCTGGGCCTGGCTCTTAATCCACTGAGTAACCCAGCTGACCCCAAAATGATTGCTTTAATGCAATGTTTTTTTTTTGATATTTATAAATATTTCTTTACAAAAAATAAATTAATTCAGTTGGCAAGGACATGTGATGACAAGGCAAAAGAAAACTAAGTCCAAGAATTATTCTCTTTTCTTTCTTAACCACTAATAAATCGGCTTGAAGTAATTTTCCAGCTACTATTTTTAAATCCCAATGATAGAGTTTGGAACATTGTATGTGTGTATATATATATATATATATTTTCTATGTTAATCTTTTTATTTTTCACATCCTCTTTTTACAAATAATTTCCTGACAGGGATACCTCACTCAGAGCTTAGGAAAGATATAAAGGGAAATCTAGGAGATATAAAAAAGTTAAAATGTATCATTTTTTAAAGGGTCCAAAGATAATTAATTATGGATTTTTCCTTGGAGTGCACACATTTCCACCCTTAAGTTTCAGAAAAGCCAGTCTCTTCTTTGTGAAAATCTGGGAAAACTGGAACACAGTCTCCCTTTCAGAGCATTTTCCTTCCTTCTGAAGATCTTCCTTTCTCATCATAATGTCACAGCTAAAAAAATAGCATCTCAGGTTTCAAATGATAGCTTTGCTGTATTTTGAGCTTCAAGGCATCTTCAAAATAAGCAATTCTAAGTCCCTCATTTTATAGATGAAAAAAAGTAGGCACAGAGAATTTGTGACATACCTATGATCACAGCTAGAAAGTGCTACAAAGCACTCAGCTTATACCAAAGTCAGTGGAAATATCATTACTTCCATTTTGAGGTTGAGGAACACTGAATTCAAGGAAGTCATTTGGGAGGAATTTTAAAGAATGAAAATGTTAGAAACAGAGCCTTATATTACCCATTGTTAAATTAATGATCTTTTTTTGTTACATCATACTTATCTGAACAATTTACCTGACATAAGAATAAGTCTCTTCTCTATGGACATCTCCTTTTAATGAATCTCATTCGTAACAGTTTTTCTTTGTTTTTTAAATAGGGCAGGCCTACAACTGTTACCTCAATTACTTACCTCTTCAGACTGTAGAACATGACCTAGAATATTTTTTTAAATGCAATTGGTCCTATTTATCTAATGCATGATCAAAACATGTTAACACAATAATTCCACCCCATCTACAACAAGTAGTCCACCTCATCTAACATAAGTCAGTTAAATACAATTGTTCATTTTCTTTGCCTGTAACAGTTTAAAATCTAACAAGTCAGGCAAGAAATGATGAAATCAGAACTATATTTTAACTAGGTAAGAGCATTATCCATTCCTATTTTCAAAGCACTTTCATAATCATTTAATAATGCTTGCTGCCATTAATGTGGAACTTTGACAGTGTTTGTTTTTGTTTTTGTTTTTACTCAATTACTTGAGGATCTGAATTTTTGGTTGATATTCTATCACTTCAGTTATTCGCAACACCAATTGGGTTTTTCTTGACAATGATATCAGTAGTGATTTGATATTTCCGATGAGGAAACTAAGACAAAGAGGGTTAAGTGACTTGCCTTCTGTCACACAGCTAGGAGAAGTCAGAGACAAAATTTGAACTCAGAAAGATGTCTTCCTGATTCCAGCTCTGGCATTTTATACATTGTGCCACCTAGCTGCTACCAGCACTCTAAGACTGCTTTGTAATTACTATGCATATATAGTCATTATATGATTATATATGCTATTTATATCATTAGAATATAAGTTCTGTAAGGTCAAAGGCTGTTTGAATTTTGTCTTTATATCCCAAGCATTTAGAGTAACTAGTACCTAGTTACTTAATTAATGCCTACTAATTTATTGAATAATTAATAAATATGTTGCTTTCTTGATAAGATTGCACTAACTTTTTTTCTAGAATATTTTTCATCCATAACTGTCCCCACTCAAACTGAATCAATCACTGTCTATGTTTCCCCTTGTGTATGACCTGAGAAATGAAAAACCAATCAGATGCATGAAAGGCATTGGTAATTTTCCTGGTGGGATCTTTAATGACCAATGATCATGCCCCAGTGTCTCATACTAGTACTCAACCCTCCCTTCTGTGTAATAAAATTGTGTTGGGATAAAAAGTCATTAAGCAGCCATTGGCTGTTTCTGAACATCCTTCTTAAGTCCCAAACTTCTGCTGCTCAGATGGATTTGAAACTCCAAACCTGCTGAACATTGATATGGCCATTGGATGTCATCAGTGTTCTATCTAGCCCCCGATGAATCATTTACATGCCAGGAAACACCCTGACAGTTAAAGGCAGCAATCCATGCCTCATTGTGGTCATACCTTGGTGCAATTCTTTGCTAAATGGTGTGGAAATTGTAACAAAAATAATTTTTACTAGGCAGTACTGGAAGATAACTACATGATAACATGATGGGAAATTAAAAGAAAAATTGCTACCTATGCCCAGAATAAAAGCAAGAACAGAACCAGCTTTGAAATTATGCCAGAGTGATAATGAAAATCCTATCAATGACATTAACTGCTCTAACAATGAAGAAAGAGCCTTTAAATAGCTACTGAATTGTGAGCAGTCAGCATCATCTTGGAATTTCAATTCGCTCTGTTATCAGGTATGGGGAAAACCAACTCAGATAACTTAGGAACTATATCTGTCAGAGAGCAACTTTGATATTTTTTGATCCAAGAAACAAGCAAAGATACTTCAATATAAACATTTAATCTTAATAGGGACAATGAAGAACATAAAAAGCATGTCAGTTCAGAGGATTTTCTTTTCTCTTTATTTATCCAGACTGGTCTGTTTTTTTGAATATAGCATTGTAGTGATTACATCAATTATTGTACTGTTGGATAAAATTTTGTATATTTCTATTTACTTTCAAAAGATATTGGTTCAAATATCCACAGAAGAAACAATAACTGAAGAATGTATACTTCCTAAGTTAAGACATGCATTTGGATAAGATGTGTGTGTGTGTGTGTGTGTGTTTGTGTATGCGTGTGTACAAACAAAAGACAAAATGTTAGGTTGAGAATATTGACAGAGTGAGAGATGGGACCAGACAATCATGTGAATCAAAACCAAACCAAACCAAACAAAATGCAAGACAGTCCTAGAATTGGGTAGATCCTCTGGCAATAATTTTACTGAGCATGAGTTGTGAATGATGGTGAGCTCCATATATGATTGATGATATAAACTGAAGAAACTTCCAAATCAATTGATTCTCAGGTCTATTTGTGTTTTTGAGAGTCAAGATTGTTTAAATAAAAAACCATACAAATATGACAAGATTAAAGGCAATATTGAGGGTGAAAAATAAAAAAAAAATCTTACTGAAAAATTAACACAATCGTCTCCAGAATAACTAGAACTAGAGTGTGTGAAGATTACATTTCGTTCTTTCCTGATTGTAACAATGAAGGCACTTAGCTCTTCCTTGATTGTGAAGGTTAAATTGTAATCCTCCGTCTATTTTTAGATTTTAATCCCCCCAAATGTAAGCATAGTACTTAAAGTTGAATATGGAGATATACCCTTTTAGATTTTAACAACAAAAAGTTATGAACACCCATTTCATACATTGAGTAGGAGGTCTGTGACCCATGTGTGAAGGAGTGGGCAGTCCTGGAGTGGAGTGTTGGCTGTGATTGGTAGGTATAAAAATTTAGGGGAAGTGACACAAGAGAAAAAGGTCTTTAAAAATGGAAACAGATACACACAGAGGAGAGGCAATCAGACTTGGAGTGAAGAGATGCTTGGAGTGAAGAGACACTTGGAGTGAAGATAGTCACTTGGAGTGAAGAGAGACTTGGAGTTTTGAAAGAGGCACACTTGGAGTGGAGCCTGCTGGAGTTGAGACTGATAAAAGAATCTGATGATTGAACTGACAACATGGTGACTGTAAAGGCTGACTTTCTTCCTTGCCCTTTCTAGAGGCATGAGCCTCCAGGAAAGGCCCATCATCTTGAGACTCCTTTCCCCTGGCTCAGAGTAAGCCTGGTCTCTCTCTCTCTCTCTCTCCTTCTCTCTCTCTCTCTCTCTCTCTCTCTCTCTCTCTCTCTCTCTCTCTCTCTCTCTCTCTCTCTCCCCCCCCCTTCTCTCTATTCCTTAAAAATCTTCCCTCCATTGTAAAAATAAACTACCATAAATACCATTTTACTTTAGTAATTCATTTTGGGGATTTAGAAATTAAATCCCTAGCAACAAATTAAATATTCAGTCCAACCATAAATTTAACAATCCGGTGACCATGTTGGTTATGACAAAATACCCTCAATCTTCTTAACATTCCTAAACTTTTCCTTACTGTTGTGACCATTCCTAAGTCATCAAAATAAGCTTATTTTGATCAGCTGTTGAGGTAAGTTCAAATATTTTCCTTTTTTCTTTAAATTATAGAATACAGCTGTTTTAATCTTAGCAACAGGGTCCAAAGGTCCTAGCTGGGGAGCTGTTTATAAATCTCCCTTGCCTTAGGGAACAAACAACTCAATTAGCTGATCCTTATTTACAATACTAGCTGGCTTGATTGCCCTTAACTATCAGTGAGGAAAACCTGGATAAAGGAGCACTGCTAGAGAGAGTGATTATATTAAGTTTTAGACTTGTCTCCCTCTGCTCTTTCTCCCAGAAGAGTTAATTGGATTACAATTTTAAAAAGGACCACACACCTAAAAATATGTGGTTAGAGCCAGTACAAAACTTAATTAACAACTGGCTTTTCAGTAAAATAACCAAAACTGGACAAACATTGTTCTTTGTCTATTTCATAATCCCAGAGAATGTATGGCAATAGCTATACTCTGCACTGTTCCTGGTTGTGATTTTAATTGTTGGAGCTGTAATGTTGTGTCTATTTTTCTCTAAGAGAAACCTGGAAAATACCATACATAAGCTAGAGAATCAGATAGGAGAATTATGTCAGTATCCCCTTGAAAAACCCATTTCCCAGTCAAAACAACCAATTGTTCCTTCTACTACTCAAAAAAATGCAGAACTAAAAGCTCAGCTTGAGTCCAACCATAAAAAATTAACAGAGGTCATCTTCTCTAACAAACTCACATTATAGATGTCAAATCTGAGGCAAAGAAAGTTTAATTAGCTTTTCAATGATCACGTGATTGGATGATATCTTTTTAACACAATTGGATGTTGAAGATAATATGTTTTTCTTCTTTTTTGATTATAATATTTTGGTGATATGTGTATTTCAAATGAGTAATTTCAGGAAAAAAAAGTTTAAGCTTGAATTAAAATAGGCCCTTCAATAATGGATTCAGTTTCTTAAATTGTTTTTCTTTTTTGTTGTTGTTGTTGATTTTTTTAATGTTCAATTGAGTGCTACAGTTATGGATTCAAAGTTGGGATTTGAACCCACATTCTGTAACTTCAAGCCCACCATTATTTCTACTTCCCCTTTTTGTCTCCTAGGGAAAGGGGATCTATATCATGGCTTGCCCCATTCTTATAACCTTATCTCCATCTTAAGCCTTAATGATATAGCTGGAAGTATTAATTTGGTTTCATTTAGTATGGCTATGAAAAAATTCATTTTTTTATGTGGTTCCTAAGTTTGATCTCTTCACAAATTGTTTATTTTCCTTAAAAAAAAGTTTAATGTGAACACCAATACCAAAAGCAATGCCTTTTTTGTTTTCTGTCTTTTCACTTGAATCATATGCAAATACTAGGGATTTGATTTTTTTAATGTTCAATTGATTTAGATTTGATTTTAAATCATAATATTTTTAAACTACATGTGACTGTAAATGAGTCAAGTCTACATATTTTCAAGGTCTTTCTATATAGACAAGAAGAAAGAGTCATATTCACCTTTTACTTTGACTGCTAATGCTAAGAAAAGAAGCAGTATATTGTTCCTATCTAGGGCCTCTGTTTGCCATTAATGGTTTGTATAGGAGCTGTTAGTCCTCATTAGGGTGTGTTAGCACATTAAAGGGGTGATAAATTTTGATTCCTTCCTTGGCTCCATTGTTATCAATCCTTTTATTATCTTCTGTATGTACTAACACCCCTTAATGAGGACTAACACCCTCTAATATGGGTTTGTCCAATAAACAAACAGTAAGGCTGCAAACAGAAGGTCAACACAGTTAGAATCTTTAGTGTGTTTCTCCCCTTTGGACATTAGCCAATTGTTAGAATCTAACAATAAAATCTATGCTATTTTCAAATACAATGGAGAAATAATAAAACAAAGAGGAAAATATAGAAGATCATAAAATTAAATGTGTAGTGAATGAAAAGAAAAAATGCAAGAATCACTTTTTCCCCTACACCACAGTTTCTCCTACATTCAAAGAAAATTAGTGATAGACAATGCTAAACATTAGGCAAGGTTATTTGAACTTTGTTGTATCTCAATTTCCTCATTAGTAAAATAAGGGTAAAAAGATGACCTCTGAATCCCTTTTCATAATTTGATCACTTATCCCATGATTCATAGGAAGTTTGAGATGATTATACATATATTACTTAATAATAGATGTCAAAAATTGTAAAAAAAATGTTAGGATGTTTGACATATGAGGTTCATGGTGGCATGAGGTGATATTTAATTTCAAAAGATCCTTTCGTACAAAATTCCCATCAGAAACATCAAAGAAAATAGTTACTATGATTTCTGATTATTTTATTTCTACTAACATTTCTTTCACTTGTATTGTAACCCAGTTTAGCAATAAAACATAATCTCTCATAACAAATATCCATGCCCCATCCAATTCCCAGGGGGGCAATATTAAAAAAATATATATACATTTATTTCTTCATTTTAACTAATTCTATGAGCTCTTTCAATGTCTACTTTTTTCTCTTGTTCAAAAACATTGGGAAAGTTTTCTTGGATAATTTCTTGTAGTATGATGTCAAGGTTTCTATTTATTTTTGAGTTTTCAGGTAGACTAATGATTCTCAAATTGTCTCTTTTAGACCTATTTTCTTGATAAGTCATCTTCTCAGTGAGATATTTCATGTTTCCTTCTATTTTGTCAATCTTTTGATTTTGCTTTAATAATTCCTGCTATTTTATGAAATCATTGGGTTCTAATTGCCCAATTCTGGTCTTTAAAGACTGATTTTCCAATATAATCATTTCATTTTCCACTATAATCTTTTGATTTTACTTTTTGGTTTTGTCTATCCTGCTTTTTATGGCTTCCAGCTGTTTAATTTTTGTATTTAATTCATTTTTAATTTCATTTGATTTCTGGGCTTCTTTCTCCAATTACAAGTTCCTGTCTTTTAAATTAGTATTTTCTTTTTGAACTATTTCCCACTTTTCTTGCCAATATTCTTCCAACTTATAGATAAGCTCTAATTTAAATTCTTCAAGAACTTGTGGCCAATTTCCACTTTTTTGGGAAAGTTTGTATACATTTATTTGTTCATCCTCTTCTGCTATTTCCTCTGTAGTCTGAATTTTTCCTCAATAAAAATGATCCAGAGTCAAAGCCTTCTCCTTGTTCTTCTTGGTGCTGGGAAGTTGTTTTTCTGTGGCAATGTTTGCCATCATTATGCTATTTTTTCCCCTTTCTTTTCTAGTCAGAAGTCTGAGTGAGGAGAGCAGGCTCTCTGTGTATGGAGCTGAGGGGCAAGGTTTTTGCCTGAGGCCACCTCAGGAGTCTCTGGAGCTTCTACTGTTTGCAGCCATTCTCTGCGCTATCTCCATGCCCAAGGTCTGTGCTCTTCTTCCTGTTGGGGTCCTAAGCCTAGCTGCTCTCAGGGCCTTTGGAGGTCTTAGTCAGCTACAATGGACCTAGAGGTGCCCCTTGTTTGCTCACTGATTCTAGCACATGCTGGCTCTGAATCTAGTTCACTGGCTCTGTAAGTGTGTTGGGGAAGGGAAGAGTAGCTCTCATTTGGTGGAAGCTGTTTCACCCCCTTATAGTGTGGAAATGCCCAAATCCCATGTACCTTCAATGCTGTGTCCTACTGTGGAGTCCCTTTGTTCAAATGAATTCGGGTTTTATTTGGCCTTTTGAGGAAGTCTATGTCAGTAGGCTATGAGGAGATGTATATTACTGCATCTAAACTGCAGCCATGCAGTTATCAAGGAGCACCAATCAGGATCACACAATATCTGGCAGCTTCCACACTAAAGAACCAAAAGGCTTAGAATATGACATTTAGAAAGGCAAGAAAATTGGATCTTCAAACAAGGATCACCTAACCATCAAAACTGACTATACACTTTGAGGGGAAAGTATGAGCATTCAACAAAACAGAATATTTTCAAATATTTGTGAAGAAAAAAACTAGAACTAAGAAGAAAGTTTGATATCAAAACACAAAGATCAAGAGAAACATGTAAAGGTAAATAAGAAAGAGAGAGGAAAGGGAGAAAAATGTTTTTTTTTTAATTTAAATTTTCTTCATTAAGGGCTTCAGTAAGATGAAATTGTTTATATTAATATATGTAAAATTATTTTAACTCTCAAAAATTGTATTCACTATTATAGTATTTAGAATAATCATTCATAGGTAAAGATTGGGGTAATGATTGGTCTAAAATGATATACAAAAAAAAGAAAGAAAAAGGGAGGGGGAATAGAAGATGGCTCCAAAAGAAACTTGAAAGAATAAGATAAATAGGATAACCAATATCACACAAAGAAGTTCATGGGAAGGGGAGGGGAAGAATGCTATTATAAGAAGGAGAGGAAGTGAGTACTAATAGGAAATACTTAAACCTTACACTCTGTGAACTCAATTCTGAGAGGGAAGAGTATCTAGATCCATTGGGGTATAGAATTCTATCTTACCCTACAGGGAAAGTAAGAAGTGAATAACTAAGAGGAGGAGTGGGGCACAGAGTACAAAAAGGGAGGGAAAAGAGGGGGAAGGAAATTTAATAGACCATAAAAAATTAATAAGAAGGGAACAAAAAGAGAAGGGGCAGAAAGGGAAGGGAAGTATATAATAAGGGTGGGGATTAAGGGAACTGATTAAAAGCAAACCACTTGTTTAAAAAGATAGCAAAAGAAGAAAGGGCAGAACTAGCTAAGGATATCAAAATGTTGAAGTATGTTAAAAGAAAAAAAGAGTTAATTTAATAAAAAGTTTGGACTGAATTATATTTAAAATAGTGTAATCGGTAATTTAATTTATTCCAAAGAGATTTATTTACAATTTATTTACAAAATAAAGAAAGAATGAAGTAGGCAATCAGAGAGAGGATAGGGTAAGATATCTAACCTATGCACTAAGTAATTAATGATTAAGTGGGATGTTTTCACTTTTTGTGATTAGATCTAAAAATGGGCAGAGGTTATAATTTAATTTTCATAATAGGGGGAGAGTTAATTAATTTCATTTTCACAATCAGGGTAGAGTTAAATTTAATCTTCACAAGAATCCACAAGTGGCAATCATAACTTTGAACTTGAATGGGATGAACTCACCCATAAAATGAAAGCAAATAGCAGAGTGGCTTAGAAACCAAAATCCTACCATATGTTATCTACAAGAAACACACATGAGGCAGGTAGACACTCATGAGACTGAATATAATAATTATTGGTTGCCAAGGATTTTATTTATAATATCCTAAATGAAACATAAGTCAGAATGGAGTTTATGGTGATTTAATTACAACAGGAGGAAGAAATTATTAGAGAGAGAGAGGGAGAGAAGGAAAGGAGGTTAACTCAAAAACCACTCTGGTTTAGGCTGAGCCAAAAAAGGAGTCTAAGGCCTTGGAGAGTCAAGGCAAAGAAGGGAGTCAGTGCTCATCACTCACATGACCGATCTGAAGGGAAGCTGTCTGCGGGTCTCCTCCAAGCTCGAACTCCAGGATAGAACTGGCGTCTAGCTCTCTCCACAGGAAGTGACGAGAACCCCAGAGGCTGTTCTCTACCTCACTTCCTGTGTTTCACATATGCCAATGGTGGCTCAAGCTTGGCTTTAGATATCTCAGGGGGGCAATTAGGTGTTTCTGATTTTTCTTTAGCTAGCACATGTCCATGTAGTGTGGGTGTGCACATTCCTGGGTGCTAGACCAAGCAAGAAAGAGGAAATTTAAAATTCATAATCCCCCCTGATGATGATTGGGGGACTAGTCTCCCCAACTAATCACTAAACATAAGTGTCCTACACCCCCAAAATTTCAAATTGCAGTTGTATACAAAATTTTGCCCTCTAAGGGGAAAACTACAATAGTTATAGATAAGGGGGAAATAGAAGAGAGAGAGACAGCAAAATCAATGTTTTTGCTGGGTGCATTGACAAAAGCCAATTAAGGGGCAGTTCCCTTTGGCATAAGAGTATACATTCAAAATAAATGTTCAATCAACCTTCAGTTCAATCAACTGCACCCCAAGGTTCATTCTGGATCTTCCTGTAGTATAAGGGTTTAGGTATCTTTCTGCAAACAGTTCATTCTCTGAATTCAGGAGTTAGCAAGCTTCTTCTCTAAAGATCTTTCTCAAACAAAAATTTAAATCTTGGATTTAATGAAAATACAATCACCCCTGAAGAAGGTGTTGAAAAACACCCAGTTCAGCTGAGGATGCAATGTTTAGTGATGGGGGGGGGTGTTAGTCAATTTAAAAAACAAAAACAAAATCAATGCATCTAGCAATTATTGGTTTTGTTCTTTTTTCCTCTTATCCTCAAATTATTGTAATCTTTAAGTTGATTATGTTTTCATGATCTTTTTGGGGAAACTGGTTTCCCAATAACAATCAAAGAGAGAAATTTAAAAATAGAGATTTGAACCCCAGACTTCAATCCCCAGAAGTCCAGAATTCCCTATAAACTCACCTGAGATCCCCACTTGGGCGAGATCAAAATTTGTATTTAAACGTGCTGTAACACCTACTTCCTCTCTTCCTCTACTCAGAGATTGCAAGGATGTAGTGAGCAAACTAAGCACAGGGGGTTCTGAATTTGGCTAAATCATCAATGGCATGTGATTTATTATTTTGTATTCTTGATTTCTAATAATCTATTATAAACCTCATAAAGTATCAGTATCAGTAGAGACTCAATTGAATTTTTACAGTCACAGAATGAGGATCAAAGGCTGGAGCAAAATCTATCAGGCCCTAACTGAGAAAAAGAAGGCAGGAGTTGTAATCATGATATCTGACAAAGCCAAAGTAAAAATAGATCTAGTTAAAAGTGATAGGGAAGGTAATTACATTCTGATAAAAGGCATTATAGACAATGAGGAAATATCATTAATCAATATATATGCACCAAATGATATACCAAATTTCCAAAGGAGAAACTAGTGGAGTTAAAGGAGGAAATAGATAGGAAAACTATAATAGTGGGCAACCCAAACCTTCCTCTACCAGATCTAGATAAATCAAACCAAAAATAAATACGAAAGAAATAATAGAAATGAATGAAATCTTGGAAAAAATTATAGTTAGTAGACATGTGGAGAAAGACAAATGGGGACAAAAGGGATACAACTTCCTTTCAGGATCACATGGTACATTCACAAAGACTGACCATGTACTAGGGCATAAAAACATGGCAAACAATTGCAAAAAATCAGAAATAATAAATGTAATCTTTTTAAATCATAATGCAATAAAATAATAATTAGTAAGTGTACATGGAGAGGCAAATAAAAGTTAATTGGAAATGAAATGCTCCAAATTGGAAATTAAATGCTCCAAAATCAGTCAAAGAACAAATCATAGAAATAATTAGTAATTTAATTGAAGAAATTGACAATGATGAGACATCCTTTTAAAATCTATAGGATTCAGCCAAAGCAGTACACAGGAGGAAATTTATATTATTAGGTTTATATATTAACAAATTAGGGAGAACAGAGGTCAAAGAATTGGGCATGCAAATAAAAAAACATGAAAGGGAACCTATTAAAAATCTCCAGTTGAAATCTAAATTAGAGATCCTAAAAATTAAATAAGAAATTAATAACATTTAAAGTGTAAGAATTATTTAATTAATAAATAAAACTAGAGATTGGTATTTTGAAAAAAAACAAATAAGATAGACAAAGTACTAGTCAATTTATTATTAAAAAGGGAAGAATAGAAAACCAAATTAACAGTATGAAAAGGGAGACCTCACCTCTAATGAAGAGGAAATTAAGACAATCATTAAAAACTCTTTTTCCCAATTATATGGCAATAAATATGGTAATCTAAATGATATGGATGAAGATTTATAAAAATATAAATTGCCTAGATTAAAAGAAGTAGAATGCTTAAATAATACCATATCAGAAAAAGGAATTGAACAGGCTATAAAAATACTCCCTAAGAAAAGATCCCCAGGGTCTGATGGATTTACTACTCTTAAGGGTAAATTTTTATGGTTGAGACGGAATATATTATTTAATGGTCACCAGGGATTTATATTCTAAGTCTCAATGAAATACTCAAGTTAGAATAGAATTTTATGGTGGTTTATTTACAATAGAAGGAAGAAATTAATAATGAGGGAGAAAGAGAGAAAAGGGTAATAGATCTACTCCAGCCTGGCCTGCGCCAGGGGGAGATCAGAGGCCTCAACCAAGGGGCCTTTCCAGAAGATTAAATCTAGCTTGGCTTCCAGCGACAAGGCTTCTTCCAAGATGAGGGGCCTCCTCAGAGGATGGTGCCTTCAGAAAGTCAGGGAAAGAGGATTTAGCCTTTACACTAACCACATGGTCATCTAAGAGAAGAAATCTCATGTCTCCACACTCTAGCCCTCCAAGTCAAGAACCACTGCCAAAAGCCCCCAACATCCTTCTCACAGGAAGTGACATGAAATATAAAGGTAGTTCTTTACCTCACTTCCTGTGCTTCTGGGGGCCATTGGTCCACGACGCCTTGGTAGTTGGGAGACCACAGAGTGGTCCTTGGCGAGATGTGACTGCCCACTCTATCTCTCTTGCATGACCTCTTTCATCAATGCCCCTTATCTATGAATTGGCATGTTCATTATTCCCTCCAGTCTCAAAAGAAATAATGCAAGAACAAAACAACTGTACCCTAATTCTCCAAAACATCACCAAAAGATCAGACCCTTAAACCCAATCCCAAAAAGACTATCATGGGTTAACTTTTACTTAGGTACATAATTCCCAGCAAAACTGCAACTATAGGCCAAGCCAAAAACTTTCCCACATACAGAAGCCTATTCTCAGAAGTATACAGAAGTCAGCACACAAATCAATCAAAGAGGCCCAAGCGATAAGTACAAGTACATCAAGCTTCAGTATGCCTCAGTTACTTGATTACATGAATCAGTAACTCCCTAGAAGCCACCAGTCTAAATTTGAATTGTGTTCCCAGACCCCTCAGCCTCCATGATATGATTGTTGAATTGTCTTATAAGAACTGCTAATTAATTATTCCATTTTATTAAAAGCAATACGTAATTTCCCTTGATTGTTAATAAGTTCAAAATTTCTCACAGGGTAATGAGAAAATTAAGCCACCTGTGAAAAAAATCATTTATCTTGTGTGGAACATTTATTTTGTCTGTAATCACAATACAAGAATATAGAATGTTAATCAAGTGATTTGATAAAAGTTGATGTATCACTTTTCCAATTATCTCTCTCTGATTTTGTATACCTACATGCCAAGAATATGGATATAAAATAAATCCTAAGCCTGGGTATGTTGGAGCGGCTGTCAGATACAAAGCAGTCCCATGGCCTTAATGATTAAGTTGTCTTCCATTTGTTTGTTTTTTTATTTTATTTATTTTGACTGATCATTTGCCAACTGATGGGAACCCTGGAATTGTGAGTGAGGCTGGACCCTGATTGCAACACTGTGCCTCACATGTACCAATTTTGGCTTAAACTTGCCTTAGGACAGCCCAGGGGGTCAATAAGTTGTTTCTGATTTGTCAATTGCTAGCATGTGTGGGTCACAGACCATAGTGCCTCACACTTACTTGTTAAGTGGGGATATATACATTCCTGTTTGCTAAAATTCTAAAGACTAAGGAGGGTGGAGTACATCTAAAATTCCCAATCCCACCCCATGATGATTGGGAGACTAGTCTACCCAATTGATCATTAAACATAATCATCTTGTACCTCTAAATCTTCTAACTACAGGTGCATATAAAATTTCACCTTCTAAGAGGAAATTACAATAGTTAGAGATAAGGGGGAAATAGAAGAGAGAAACCAATATTTTGCTGGCTGCATTGACAAAAACCAATTAGGGGGCAGTCTCCTTTTGGTATAAGACTGTACATTCAAAAAAATGTTTAATCAACAGCAACCAAAGTTCATTTTGGATCTTTCTGATGTAGGGTAGGTTTTTCAGGCATCTTTCTATAAACAGTTCATTCTTTGGATTTTAGGAGTTAGCAAGCTTCTTTCCTTGAAGATCTTTCTTGAACAAAAAATTTTAAAATCTTGGATTTTTATTAAAATACAATCCCCTCCTGAAGTGTTGAGAAACAGCCAGTTCAGCTCAGGATGCATGGTTGAGTTATGGAGGTTTATGAGTCAATTATCAAAAGAATAGAAAAAAAAAAACTCAGCCTCAGCCTCAGGCAAAAGGCTTTGTTTTCTGTCCCCTTTGGCCTAGAGGAGTTAATTGGATTAAAAGGCTTTTTTAAAAGAGATTATGCCCTCACCCTTTGTTTTCAAACCTTTACTTTAATCCCTAGGACATCTACTGACTAAAACCAGAATAATAAATAAATTGAAAACACACACACACACAAACATATATATATATATATATATATATGTATATATATATATATATATGCATCTATATATATATATGCATCTATATATATATATAAATGAATAATATGTTCAATGAAATTTTCATGATGTATGAAAAAATAAGGACATTAAGTATTTCAGAATGCCTCCAATTCCTTTTATTCTTAGGTCTATTTATTTTTATATTCCTAAATATTATGACAAGAAATGCTGCCCAGCAAAAATTTGGAGCTAAAATGCAGGCAGACATACTAAACCAATTGGACAATTTTAAATATTTCTTACAAGGTCAAATGGCAAATACTGACCCCACCCAAAACATGTCTGACTTTTACAAGCCTGTTTCTGAACCTCTAAATGAGGAAATTCCTTCCCCCATAATGGAGATGGAAGATAACTCTCCTATAGCTCAGCTGCAGGGCCACTTCTCTCCTGGTCTGCAACTCATGGCTGAACTTATTTCCCAAGACCCTTCTCCTGAAATTCCCCCTCTAAAATTCACACAAGTAAATTCTATCAAATATTCAAAGAACAATGGAATGCTCTTTGATCAACTCAACAGATTCTGAAAAAGCCTTTGACAAAATACAACATTTATTCCTATTGTAAACACTGGAAAGTATAGGAATAGAAGGATCTTTCCTAAGAATAAGAAACAGTATATATCTAAAACCACCAGCAAGTATCATATGCAATGGGAATAAATTAGAAGCCTTCCCAATAAGATCAGGAGTGAAACAAGGAGGCCCATTATCACCTCTATTACTTAACATTGTACTAGAAACACTAACAGTAGCAATTAGAGAAGAAAAAGAAATGGAAGGTATTAAAATAGGTAATGAGGAGACCAAGCTATCACTCTTTGCAGATGATATGATGGTTTACTTAAAGAATCCTAGAGAATCAACTAAAAAGCTAGTAGAAATAATCAACTTTAGCAAAGTTGCAGGTTACAAAAAAAACCCCACATAAATAATCAGCATTTCAATATATTTCTAACACACCTCAGCAGCAAGAGTTAGAAAGAGACATTCCATTTAAAATCACCATAGACAATATAAAATACTTAGGAGCCTATCTGCCAAGACAAACACAGGAACTATTTATTTGAATGCAACTATAAAACACTATCCACACAATTAATACTAGATCTAAATAATTGGAAAAACACCAACTACTCATGGGTAGGATGAGCTAACATAATAAAAATGACAATCCCTCCAAACTAGGTTTCTTATTTAGTGCCATATCCATTACACTACAAAGAAACTTTTTACTGAATTAGAAAAAAACAAAACAAAAGAAAACAAAGTTCATTTGGGAGAACAAAATAATAAAAAATATCAAGGGAAATATTGAAAAAAATGTGAAGGAATGTAGCCTAGAAGTACCAGATCTCAAAATATACTATAAAGCAGTGGTTATAAAAACAATGTGGCACTGACTAAGAGATAGAGGATCAGTGGAATAGACTTGTGGTAAGTGACCTCAGCAAGAAAGTCTATGATAAACCCAAAGATCCCAGATTTAGGGCCAAAAATCCACTATTTGATAAAAACTGCTGGGAAAATTGGAAAACAGTATGGGAGGGATTAAGCTTAGATCAACATTGCACACCATACACCATGATAAACTCAGAATGGGTGAATGACTTGAATATAAAGAAGGAAACTATAAGTAAATCAGATAAAGGAAAGATTTTATGACTAAACAAGAGTTAGGAAAAATTACAGAATATAAAATAAATAATTTTGATTACATTAAATTAAAATTTTTTGTACAAACAAAGCTGATGCAACTAAAATTAGAAGGGAAGCAACAAATTGGGAAAAAATCTTCATAACACAAAACTCTGACAAAGTAGACCTTTACTCAAATTCATAAAGAGCTTAATAAATTGAACAAAAATAAAACCATACCCCAATTGATAAATGGGCAAGGAACATGAATAGACAATTTTCAAAGAAAGCAATAAAAACTCAATAAACACATGAAAAAATGTTCTAAATTGCTTATAATCAGAGAAATGCAAATCAAAACAACTCTTAGGTAATGCCTCACACCTAGCATATTGGCTAACATAACAGCAAAAGAAAATAGTAAATGTTGGAGGGGATGCAGCAAAGTTGGGACATTAATGTATTGCCGGTGGAATTGTGAATTCATCTAACCATTCTGGAAGGCAATTTGGAACTATGCCCAAAAGGCACTAAAAGACTGCCTACCCTTCGATCCAGCCACAACATTGCTGGGTTTGTACCCCAAAGAGGTAATAAGGAAAAAAAAAAACCTTGTACAAGAATATTAATAACCTTGCTCTTTGTGGTGGCAAAAAATTGGAAAATGAGAGGATGCCCTCCAAATGAGGAATGGCTGAATATTGTGGTATATGTCAATGATGGAATACTATTGTACTCAAAAGAATAATAAACTGGGGGAATTCCATAGGAACTGGAATGACCTCTAGGAATTGATGCAGAGTGAAAGGAGCAGAACCAGGAGAACAATGTATACAGAGACTGATACACTGTCTTATAATCAAATGTATTGGACTTCTCTATGAGTAGAAATGCAATGATCGAGGACAATTCTGAAGGACTTATGAAAAAGAATACTATCCATATACAGAGGAAGATCTGTGGGAGTAGAAACAAAGAAGAAAACAAATGCTTAGTCATGTGGGTCAATAAGGATATGATTAGAGTTATAGTCTCTAAATGATCACTCTAGTGCAAATATCAATAATATGGAAATGGGTCTTGACCAATGACACATGTAAAATCCAGTGGAATTGTGCATTGGCTATGGGAGGGGTTTTAGGGAGAGTAGGGAAAGAACATGATTTTTGTAATCCTGGAAAAATACTCAAAATTAATCAATTAAGTAAAATTGAATAAAATAAAAACAAAATATTAAAAAAGAACTGGAACAACAGAGTTTCTTTAATGTACATTTCCCAAATTGTTAGTTATTTCTGTGATTTAGTTTTATTTTCTATAGTGATAATGTGAATTGCCCAGGTCATCATACATATGATAATCTATTTGTCAAGGTCAGAATTTCAACCTCCAATCTTTTTCACTCCAAATCTAGTGCCATGCCCTTGAGGACAGGGAAAGACTCTTTGATTATTGCCTTTGTACTCTAAACACATATCACAATACCTGGTTGTTCATTTTTGAAGAGTGTCATTGACATCATAGGGTGATATCTTGATCTGTACTTGAATTGAGGTAGGGCACAGTTGCACAAAATTGTTAGAGTCTCCCTCTCAGAATCATAAAAATTTAGTTCAAGACAAAAGTCAGAAGGCATAGTGATAGCCTGGGATGCAATGGATGACCTTGGTATCTTCAATATCTGACCATGCTCTAGACACTCTGAAGTGCTTGCTTCAGATGCCTCAGTGACCAATGGAGCAAACAGTTCTCATTTGTCCATTCCTCTAGGGGAACTTTTTACATGCTTATAGTTGACATTTCCTAACTTGGTGATGAATTTGAAGTCTATTGGTTTAGCCCACCTACCAAGATAACTTTATTGAGGTGTAACCCTTCTGCATGCTACAGCTTCTTGGAGCCACAGACAAGAGTTGGGTGAAAGAACAAGTCTGAAAAAGGCTCAACAACCTCTCATAGCAGATATGCAATTTCTCCCTGAAAATAGGTGGCACATTTGATAGAATACTGGAACTTGAATCAGAAAGACTTGATGGACTCAGGAAGACCCAAATTCAAATAATATTTCAAATACTGAAGAATTATGTATTTCTGATTTAAGTCCTTTAGGTTTCTACTTATGTTCATTGCAATATCTTTCATTTCTCTACACTTTAGGCTACTTTGTTTTTGTTTTTGATTTTTTTTTCCAAAAAATTATTCCAGTCTTCTCTGGTGACAATCAGTTGTCCAGTTAGGTATGTGGTCATTTTGAAGAACACGTCCAGGCACAGTTCTGTGATGTCCACTTCAAGGGACTTTTCAGTCACCTCAGCCCATCGTCCATTCTTTCTCTTCCTTCTCTGTTTTCCATCCTCCTTCTCTCTTATTATTTTCTCATATCCTTCCTTCCTTCCTTCCTTCCTTCCTTCCTTCCTTCCTTCCTTCCTTCCTTCCTTCCTTCCTTCCTTCCTTCCTTCCTTCCTTCCTTCCTTCCTTCCTTCCTTCCTTCCTTCCCTTTCTTCCCTAAGTCAGCATTTTCTAATGGGACCATGGAGAGGAGTTATTTCACTTCTAAGAAACTGATTCCTTATCTACAAAATGATCAGTAATAGCACCTTTTATTAACTGATCTCTAGAGTTATTATCAAGATGAGTGTTCAAACCAACCGGGGGCTTGAATTTTGTTCTTAGCTTAGGCAATCAATACTTCTTTGCTCTTAGAAAATTGACTTACACCCTTAGATCCTCAACTTTACTAATCTATAAATTTAGAAAGTTGCTATAACTCTCAATCTATGACCTGATAATTCTGTCCATATAAATGGTTGTGAACTTTAAATATATTCTACAAATATATGCCATAATATAATATTGTGTCATTTAATGTATATGTCATGAATCACATATCTTTCATAATATAGATAGATCTGTTATATAGATATATGTCATATTATAATAAAGTGGCTTAACATGAACTTTTATCACAATCAGTAATAAAAGATCTAAGGTCAGTCATCATCCCTTTTTGCCATCACGATAGAGTTAAAACAATTCTAATAAAGCCCAAGGTCATGGATATCTCCAGGCATCTATATAATGAAAGTAAGCTTTAGTATCCTCTACAATTATAGAAATATGAATAATATTAGAATAGAAATATGAACATAACTTTTCAGCTAGCTATGAAAATATGTAGCTATGCTTTTAGTGACATGTTTCAAAGATATCTAAAAAATTATTTTTGAGGTCAAGAATTATGGCTGACAGGAGCAAATGAATTCCATCCTCCTGGTTTCTAATTAAACCTACTATTTTTTCAGTTAATAATTTAATATGAAATAAGTCAACTTGGTCCCTGAAAATAATATTTTATCTACAATCACTGCTCCCTTTGGAAAAAAAAATTAAAACCTTTTAACTTCCTCACTGCTGGAACAGATGGCAAGCCAACTGTTTGACTATTTGAAAAAGATAAAAGAAAGAGAATAAGCAAGAAAAATCTTTCTCTTCTTTATGACATCACCTTAATTGTACTGACAATTAATGTAATAAGTACAAATATTCCCAATAGTTTCTGTCTGCCCTCATCAATGTAGATTTCCTCTCCTTCACATCTAGTCATTTTATGCCTTTCCTGGTTAAGTTTTCTCATCAATAATGTATAAAATTCTTTGCAGAGCCCTGGAACATCTTGGGATATCAATGTAGCAATTGTGTATCCATCTATTATATGTAATTCTCAACATATGACCTGCCTACTCCATATAGAGAGATAGGCATGCCTTAATTGAGGTTTACATAGGGCTTTGTCAATTGTGTACCACATACTCATTCATAAAGCATTTTTTAAGATTCAGTGAGCCTACCAACATTAGGAATATAAAAATAAAATTGGGAAAACAATAACATTTCCTTTCTTTAAAGGTCATATTTTTAAGGAGAGGAGAGGAGAGGAGAGGAACAAACTTATTAGCTAGGTAACACAAGTGTTATTATTCTAATTTTTTAGATGAGGAGCCTGAAACATGATATAGTTACACAGCTCATTCACATTTATACAGTAACTAAACATATAAATAAGGGTTCAAACCCAATTTTTCAGATGCTAAGAAGAATTTTTGACCCTCTAAAACACAGAGGGATTCTTCTGCATGCAAAACTTATTCCTTACAATGATTTATGCTATTTAAAATTCTCCCAGAATTCTGAACCTTTTAAGCTTATTGCTAAGTGACCACAAACAATTATGGTTTCAGTACATTGCCAGAAACCAACTGCCATATAAATGAGTTATTATAATGAAATACTTAAATTTCAGTTTAATTATCAATAAAATTTTCATTAACTATCCACATCACAAAACACAAATCTCAATAGACCATGTTAGTAAATATTTTTAAAATGTGCTTACTTCAATTCTCTTTCAGTAGAAACTATCTTGCTCAGAAGATGCTATGTTCTCACTTATGGATGATGTGATCTTAAGAATAAAGATGACTATATAGAAGGGACCTCGGATACTGTTTATTCCACTGTGCTATTTTACAAATAATGGGGAAATCTCAGAACTAAAATGCACCAGCAATACTTTGCCTAGGTAGCAGAGATTCTGAATGATACCTTTAACCTTGGGAATGTGAATCTATAAAACTCAATGGCTAAGACTTGAGGTTTATTTCACACAGAATGACATACTTGTCAACATTGAGAGGCACTTTTTTTTTTCAGTGTGATGGTAAGGTTTGGGGTTTCTGATGGAAGATTATGGTTAAAGGTCTTGGTTAGAGCTCAACACAATATAAGAGATGTTTTCTCCTTAAAATGTTTCTCCCTGGTGGCTTCAGATCCTGGGCATACTCCTAGGTTCAGAGCATACCCACAAGCTGAGGGAAGTCACACTGACACTGGGCTTAGACATATCCTCACAAAAATTACTCTATATGTATAACCTTAAAATTATTTTAAAAATATTTAAGACTGAGAACTTGATAACCAAATTGACAATAGGTTGATGGATTTTTCTCCCACAGCAGTGCTCTGTAACTAATTTCCAAATCACAGATTGTTTCAAATCTATATAAGTAAAAAGAGCAACTGCTCTGATATAATCATGTCTTTGAAATATTGAAACACTGAACTTGTTTCAGAAGTTACATGGCACATTAGATTGAGAAACATGTCCTTAAACATTGAGCAAAGAATTTTTAGATTTGTTTTTATCAGAGATCTGTAATAGATTATTACATTTGATTATATTGAATAACTAAAAGGTTTCCTGGATGAATAGAATAAATTATTAGAAATGGCGAAACTTCCATTTTCCAATTATTGAATTTTTTCTGAATGGATTTTTATAATGGGATTGGAGATAATGACATTCAGGGAAGCAGAAATTGAAATTAATCAAAGAAATTGATTCTATTTCTAAAACTATATTTTTCCATGATATCTCTCCCATCTTTTCACTATCATTGGTAGAATTAAGTACCTATATTCAATATCAAATTAGATCAGTTCATGAACAAATAAGTTCCATGCTTCTTAAGCTCCAATTGACTATTCAAGCAAGATGGGAGAAAAGATTATTTCTACTCTTTGTCATCAGTTTAATCTATATCTGTTCTAAAACTATACCTCATTCAGGTTACCCTAACCACACTACATCCTTCTAGTCAGTATAGTAAATTTATAAATAATCAGTATAAAATAGCAATATCATGAAGTGAGATTACAGAAGGGAACTAAGAAGTCATATATTAATTATCACAAATATCAAAGTTGTATAATTTACAAATATTATCACATATAAACCAAAGATCACATCCAGGCATATTTGCAAAATTGAAGTCAGTGATCTAGAATTTTTTGTCATGGTCTTTTGGTTCTATGATATGTGAACCTCAGACAAGTTCCAGAAATCTGCAACAAGACCAACAAAACCTCAAATGGTGCTGAAAAATCTGAGATGATGTGAGTGTGTTAACTGAAAAAAAATTTACTGATAACTTCAAGATAATCCACATATGTTAATGAACTAACCTCAAGATGACATAGAGTTAGTCTGTTCTTTCAAAAAAAAATGAAATTTTAAATCCCTGACCTCCAACCCTTCTCCACAAGCCCTCTTCCATCTCCATCAGATTCATGAGCTGAATTCTGTCAACTCTAATTCATGGTTCCATGAGCAATTAATTATGCCTTTTCCCCTTCCCATCCTCTTCCCCACATTGCCTTCTTTCCTTTTCTATTAGATTCCCCCATCCCTATAATCTGCCTCTGTACTCACTTTTACAACATATCTATATTATATTTTTTGTCCCTATACCTCTGTTCCTTATTAAAGTATAATTTGAAATCTCACTTCTCACTGCACTGAACATCTTTCTTACTAAGTACCCAAAAATAAGGGTCCTTGTCAAATTTCATAATTTCATAAATTAATTAGCAATTCAACAAGTTGCTGATAAATCATAGCCTTGTCCCTGACACATTGCACCATGCTCTGTTTTAAATAATCCCTTCAAAATCTGACATTCTCTAAATGTATAACTTATTTAATAATAATCCCAGACATTTAAATAGTAATTTAAGTTATGGGAAATTCTTTATAAATATTAATCCATTTCATTTAATCCTCATAAAAACTCTAGAAGGCCAATGCTATTATTATTCCCATTTTGCGTATGAAGAAACTGAAGTAAACAGAGGTGAAGGGACTTGACTGAGGTCACATAACTAGTAAGTATATGAATCAGGATTTGAACTCAGGTTTTTTTTCTAACCCAAAGTTCAGTACTTTCTCCATTGTACCACCAAGTGTATTTCTGAATAATGCAGATTACATTTATTATTCTCTTATTTTTTTCATAGAAGTAGTATATATTCTGAGCAGGTGGTATGATGGATAGAGTTCCAGGATTGGAGTCAGGAAGACTTGAGTCCAAATCTGGCTCAGATATTAGCAATGGCACCCTGTGTAAGTCAATTGACCCTATTTGCCTTATTGTCTCCATTTATAAAATGAGTTGGAGAAGGAAATGGCAAAGCCCTTAGTATATTTTTTTTAAGAAAACCCTAAATGGGGTCCTGAATAGTTGGACCAGTCTGGAACAATTGAACAACAAATGTATTATATATTACATTTATATATATTTTAAAATAATGTAAATTTATATATAATAATATATAATAAATGAATTACACTATGCATAAAGTATATATTAAAGATGATAAATAAATTACAATATATATAATGAAATTATAATTCTTATTATATTACAATAATTGAAATTATGAGGCTAATAGTAGCTTAATAATTTTATTAAATCAAAGTAGTAGTGGTAAAGAGAGGGAAATACAGGAGAAAGGTAGAGAGATACTTAGCTTTCTAATCTATTGGCCGCCATGAGAGGCCTGTGACTGAACTCCAGCAAGATTACCTTCAGCTCTCCTTGCTCCAGCCAGAAGACCCCAGAGGCCACCTTGTCTCCATTTATAA